>NW_026091837.1:0-7317 GCF_024586455.1 Bactrocera neohumeralis | reverse complement strand
AAACCAGTGAGTTCAAAAATTATGGGGAAAAATTGAAAATTTTTCCCCTGGCATCGCAAACTGTATTAATAGATTTGATGATACCAATTTCCCCGGCAACAACTCTTGTATTTTCAAATTTAAACCAGTTTATTTTTGGGTTCCCAAAAAAGCCCTTTCGCAACCCAAACTCATGATTTATGAACCGTGTGTGTACATCGAGAAATAAAACTCAATGAGAGTTTTCCTTGCGAATCAGCAAAGGCAGAAATGGGTTTAAAATTTGGTATCATTTCCTGGATATTTAAGAGTTTTTTTTAAATTTCGTTAATGATTTTTAAAACTTTTAACCAAAATTTACTTTTTTAAAAAAGGTTTTCAACATTCGCCAAAGGGTTTTAATTTTTAAGGGGTTATCCTACACGATGTTGAATGTGGAATGGCAAGATTTTTTTCAAAAATCACCAAAACAAAAAAGGGTGTCCCCAAAAGGGTTTTTTTTAATGCCCCTGCCAACGTTTAAATTAATGTACATAGTTTTTCCACCCCAGATGATAATTTTACACGCTTAGCACGGGCCACGCAAGATTTTTTTTTAAATTTCACCCCGCCCCGTGGGTTTTTTAAATTTTTTAGTAAAAGGTTAATGAAGGGTTTTGCCTCCAAATTTAAGGGCCCAAAATGCCTGATGATAAGGGCCAAGGGAATCCAGATGATTATTTTGGGGTTGGAAATAGATAAAGTTTTATTTCAGCCCTTTGTTTTGGGAATATAAAATTTTGGAAAAAAGGGAAAGTTTTTTTGGGAGTAATGAAATTAACTTTTTTAATAAAATTTTTAGATTAGAAAAAGATTAATCAGGGGTTTTTAAAAACTTTTAAACAAAATTGATTTTTTTACCGTTTTTTTGTTTTTGGGTTTTTTAAAAAAAATTAAATAACAAATTTTTATAAACACCCGTACTTTATATTTATGATTTTAAATTTTTTTTAAATTGTTCAATTTAAAAAAGAAAAAAAAAAGTTTTTCCCAAAATACATATCAAAAATTCAAATTAAAAAATTGGAATTAAACAATTTTAGGGGTCACCCGGGAAAAAATATACCAAAACCAAGATAAAGAAGGGAAATAGACATTATGGCGATATTTAAACCAACGGAAATAAAACGTTTTTTAATTTCGAAATTTTTTTGTTCTTGACTAAAAAAAAAAAGCAAAAATTTTTATAAACCCCGCAAATTAAATTACAATAAAAATGAAAAAAAAACAAAATTAAAAAAAAATTTAATTTTTTTTGGAAATAAAAATATGAAAATGGTAGATGACCTACTAAAATTTGTACGGGAAAAAAAAATGAGTCCGCGAATTGTAGTTTTAAATATAGTTTTTTAGATAAAAAAACCAATGGTTGTGGAACAAAGATGGTTATGTAAAGGGTTTTTTATTCTATAAGGTTAAATAAAAATTTAATAAAAAAACCCAAATTTTTTTAAAATTTTTAAAAATAACAAATAAACTTCCTAAAAGCCATGTCTATAAATATAGACGCGAGATATAATTAAAAATGGTTGCTGATTTTATTTATAATTTATAAAAGGTAATGGGACTTCAAGAAATGACAAAAATAACAAGGAGTAAAGAACAAAAAATTAAAAAAATAAATCAGAGATAACAAAATTTTGTGAATCTGTAGTAAAACCAAGTTGCCGCATGTGAATTCGTACTGTTAGGGGCTAATGTATTTATTTCTTTTATATGGATAAAATTAACGTACACTTTTACATTTTCCATTCAAATGTACATAAGTATGACTGCATTTGCTACATGATGAAATAATATATCAAATTTGTTTATTATAAATAATCTTGTTGCCTGTGTATAGTTCAAAATATTTTTTTAATTTCTTCCAATGAAAAGGAGTTTTTGAGCTCATAACTCAATAGGAGATAATAAATAAGGGTGTATAACGTAAGAAAATCAAAATTCGGAAATTTAAGTCCCGACAGCAAAATACCGACAAATCAAATACCGACAAATCGCAATACCGGAGAAATTAATTCCTGAGGCTCTACGGCCTCTGGCTCCCGTACGAGCACGCTCAAGACTGGCACCTTAGTGAGTAGAATTATTTTTTCTGGCTTTCTGTTATTTTGATTTAGCTGCATAAAAATTTTATCGGTTTTTATGTATCGGCTTGAGCTTCGATATTTTAAGTGTATCACTAAAATAACACAAAATCATCAAAATGCAAACAGAAAAATTCTTGAGAAACTAAAAGCATCTATTTTTGACATTACGGGCACAAAAACGCTTTTTCTAAGAGGCCACGCTCCACAACTTCTGCTCATGATTTCAGCCAAAACCATTGTTTTGGATAATATTTAGTTTATTTAGAATTGTCTTATGCATGCGCAGGGTAGAATCATGTAGTATTAGCGTGCAACGTTCCTTGGTTGCAATGTTGATGTATTGTGATGCTCCAATTTTTTATATATAGATAGGTAAGATATTCTATCGGCACATTTTATTGCGCCTTAAAGTAAAAGTAAGCCCACAGAAACAGGTAAGCTGAGGCTGACATGCTGTACCTGTTTTAATACAACATCAAATGGGCAAAAACCTTATGTCTAAAAAAATAATCTAAGTAAGAACAAACTGACTTTTTCTTTTAACTGTGAAAAATATGATAACATCTATACATAATTTTCGTGATGTTTTGTACTCAAAAATTATTTTCTATTTCATTTATCTTGATTTGGAAATTAACTACCATTACACAATGTCTTCGGTTGAGTTCTCGTTGCAGTATTGTTCCAAACCAAGAGCTTAAGCGATATGTATCGCAATTATCCAGAGACGCGATAATTAAAATATAGGGATGAAATGGTTAATTACAAAGGAAATATATTCAGTCTTTCAATTTCCAGAGGACCATAGAAGCTATTTCTTTGTGACGATCGGTGAAAGTATAATTAATAATTGCGCTCCGGTTAAAGGTAACCAACTACAATACGTTCATGTGCATGACTGTCGAAAACACTCCAGGATGACATTGGAATTATTGATGGATTCGTCTGTTTGGAGTCAGATCTATATTAACAGATGATTTAATTCGTTATTGTAAACACCTTGTCCTATCGGTCCAGCAACATTTGTTGCCTATCATTATTCAGCCACTGGTAGGAAAACGTTTAGTAAGTGGTGATAAAAAAAATTTCTTCCGAATCTCTAATGAAATTATTAGTTATAAAATGGGTATTGAGCCTTCGCATTTTATGTTCATTGAGAGTGCATTTTTTCTTAAAGATTTTTGTATCCAATAAATATCTCTAAAATTATTTAATCCACTAATATCATAAGCAATGTCTAATTTTAAGTTGAAAAGTGCATACGATAATTGACCTATTGGCTTTACCCTATAAAAAAATTACAAAAACAGTCTGTAAGAATGTAAGTATACATCTTATCTTTTTTATTATTTCTTATTTTTAATATATAATGCCTCAATTTTTATTTATATTCAATGTTTGGATTTAAGATTTCTGTTAAGATTTTTCAAACATAATTGGACAGGGAAAAAGTTATAATTCAAAGGAAGTATATGTATACTGTATATATAAATTATGACACTATCTTCCTGACTTATAAGTCAAAATATTCTCATCACATATGTATGATAAATGGCGGGTATGTGATGTAAAAACCAATGGGTGCACCGCTTGCTATTACACTCTTTCCTCATTTTCGAGCTATACGTTTTTATATCACATACCACAGGCGGTGCGCTTTGCTTTCATCCACTTCTCATAAGCTGGAACAGGCTATATTAAGTTTTGCCACCGAATTTTGTAAATAATTTGTGAAGGAAATGTCGGAGGTGATATGAAATATATGTACATATATATAAATGATCAGAGTGGATGAGCTATCTGTATATACAGGTCTGTCGCAAAAGAAACAGAACTTTTAAATATAACTGTTTCTGGTTTCGCCACATACCCTGGTGGGTATATGAAATAAAAGTTTGATCTCTTGTTGACATTTCGTAAAGATTTAAGACAATTGGATAACTAAAATCGATGTTATCGATCAAACAGTGACAGCAGCTTTTGGTCATCGGTCGTAAAATGCAAAGATCAAATATTAAATTTTGTTTTAAACTCGGGAAAAAGGCAAATATTAAATTTTGTTTTTAAACTTGGGAAAATGTTTACTGAAACATTTCAAATGATGAAAAAAAAGTTTATGGTGATAATCACCATAAACTTTTGTGCCTATCCAAAAAGTATTAATGTTTCAAACTTGGGAAAACGTTTACTGAAACATTTCGTGGTTTATGGTGATTAGCGATTCCCGTAGTAATGTACAGAAGGTCGTGAGGACCTCTATGACAATCAGAAGTCGGTCGTCTTCAGAAGTCAAAAATAAAGAAAATGCTGATTTGTTTTTACGATTCCGAGGGTATTGTACACCGAGAGTTCGTCCCATCTGGCCAAACGATTAATGCTGTGTTTTACCTTGGTGTTATGAAGCGTCTTTTGTCACGCATTCGTCGTGCTCGACCACAATACCGTGAGGCAGGGTCGCCGTGTCATCGGTCGACGCTTGTCACTAATTTTTTGACAAAAACTCCATATTGACCATTAATCACTCACCCTACTCACCTGATCTGCCACTCTGTGATTTTTATCTATTTAAAACTTCATTTGAAAGGACACCGGTTTCAGGATATTTCAGCCTATCCAAAAGGCGACGATGAATGATATTCTCAAGAACATTTCGAAAAATGACCTTAAACACTCATTTGAAATGCTAATTGACCGGGATAAACGATGTATCGAAGCACAAGAGAAACTATTTTGAATAAAAATATAACTTTTGAAAAATATTTATTGTTTGTTGTTTTTTTAACAGTCCTGTTTCTTTGCGACGACCTTGTATATATACATACTTTGTTCACCCAACGGTTGTATGTATCATCTCAAAACTAATCGAGATAGGTACGGTATATAGGTATATAGTATATACGTCATGAGGATGACGAGACGAGTTTAAATTCGTGAAGGAAAATTGAAATATCGTATACTTGAAATATATGTTCGTAGGTGGGGGTAATTGGAACACTGTAACGCCTACAAAAACGGCATTAAAAAGAAATTTTAAAGAAGTCATATCCAAACTACTAAAAGCTGATAAATCAATAATTAAATACTACAGGTACATTAAATTTGCCACCGAGATGGTACTATAAGAGCCAGGGCAAAATTGAAAATGTGTGTGGCACCGCCCTTTAGGTGAAATCATATCTCCGACCTGATCGACCGAATTAACCAAATTCGGTAAATTATATTATTTCAACATTTCTATGTGTGATATTAATTAAAATAACGATAAAACTTTGCAGGTATGAACTGAAAGTATTTGAAGTAGCCACTTTATGACAAAAATTGTCCAAATCTAACCAAAACTGTCTGCACCTGGGTTTACCGAATATGTGACCACAGTTATAGTTAACTTATGACAGAAAATATCAGTCAATGTGAGATATATAATTGAAATTCAGAGAAATTCTTTCCAGAAACGAAATCAGGTATTTCTGGCCGTAAACATCGAAATGAGCTGAATTTTTAAAACGCTGAGGTAAAATACTTCCCTTTATTTGAAACGTTGTGGGATTGGTTCCATTGTGAAGATCTCAATGGAAATGAGAGAGCGCGTTTTAATGAAAGTAAGAGTGTATCTTTGGCCGTATAGCCCGGAAATTTCTTTTATAATATCTCTCCAGGAAGATTTTTATTCCCTTATGATAGTTGATAATACAAAAATAGAGAAGCAATGAAACTTACCCAGGGAACAATTTTTAAAATGGCATGGGTTAATAGTATGTGGTATTGGTAAAAATAGATAATGTCCACTCGTTACATACCTCAACTGATAATTAATACATATATGTAATTATTTTCCTTTTCGGGATGCATGGGCATGCTGAATATGGTGGTCAGTGTACCCCAAATGCAGGTTATATAGTATATTTATGTATGTATATATAAATTGCTTGACCTGATCCTCAAAATTTATCGAGTTAAACATTTAACACCTTATTTCAAGATTTGATTCCTGCAAGTTGGAAAATAAAGCATATTTGATTGCACCTGAACAATTAATGCCCTGAAAATCTTAACTTGTTTTAATGGAAATGAAGAGCGCGTTTTAATGATAAGAGTTACCTTGTGCAAACAAACCTTAATATTTTTTTTACTCCATATGAATATTGATAATACATGAGATAGCTTAATGAAACAGTTGGAACAATATTTATGGGTTAATAGTATGTGGTATTGGTAAATTAAAATGTCCTTTAAAGCTGATGGCCTATAATTATTTTTCCTTTTTCTAACGCCATCCCCTATGTGATGAGCTAAAAATCAATTTTTTTTTATAAATTGCTATTCCTTAGTTAACATTTCTAGAATTTCAGCTTTGATTCCCGCAAGTGGGAAGGGATTTTGAAAATTCCAACTTAGTCGTTTTAAAATGTTTTATCAGGTAGAAGGGCAAGTGCTGTTCGGAGCGCTGAGTTGGCAGTTACCGGTTGGAGCCTATGGTGACTTGAAACTTTAAATGCGTTTTTCTTAAAACATCCCATGTTTTTTCAAACTTTCCTCCATCGTATCTCAAAACGGCTTGACCAGAATGACTTTGGGAAATTTATAGATGACATAGATCAACACATATAAACGCATCGAATGAACTATTATCAATCGAAAATCTGCAAAAATTTCTATTTTTTTATCGTAAAATACAAAAAGAAAACGGAAAATCGTGAACTCTTTATTTCAAATGTCTACCAAAGTCCAATTTTTGTATATTCTTTTGATAATAGTTCATTCCGTGCATTTAGGCATACAGTTTATAACGCCGTTTTTTTTTCTGATAAGCCAATCAGCCGGAATCGTGGAGGAAGCTCATTTTTTTTCGAGACGGGGTGTTCAGAACGCTGTAACTCCAGTTATACACAATATTTTTAGTTAAAAATTTATATTTATATTGTCGAAATATATATTAATAAATAATATTAAACTTAAATTTCTATCTATTTACTGGTCGTAGAAAAAGTCCTAAAAACCCTTTAAAACAGGCCATCACATGATGACCCCTTAATGCTGTAAAATTTTAGGATGTTACAGGTATAATTGTATTATCCTTTTCAATAAAAATAATAATAATAAATTAAACTCTATTAGAGAGCGGCCTATACCAAATTCTTGTTTTTTTTTACTTATTTACTTAGTTTATACTTTTCAAATGAACTCCGTACCGTGATTCATTCGATGTCGA
>NW_026091836.1:0-7693 GCF_024586455.1 Bactrocera neohumeralis | reverse complement strand
TTTATAGAGACTTTGATATCTAATTTTGATAATACATCGCTTCAACTGCGAAGCACCCTAGATATCTTAGACGATAAGACCGGAACTTTCTACACATGTCATCATTAATAATGCCCATCCGGCTCGCATGTGATGCCAAAAAAGTTGGAACCTGTAACTATGCCAACAACCAACCTGCAGTCTTTTCGAGACTGTTGAGTAGAAAACCTGTGTGTTTTCCATCCGCTCTCTTGCACATGATTCTGACAATCCTGCAGATATGCAACCGCTTTCTGGCAGACAACACATCTACTGACTCCTTCTCTTATTGATATTCTTATCTATCGAGGTATATATTGATGGTCTTCATATCTCAGTAGCTTTTCTAACCGCAAAGGCTTCTTTGTAACATTAGAATGACTACCACTGTGTAACATCAATGCATAAGAACAGGTGATAGGTCATATTGACCCTTAGCAGCTGCTTACATGCAGAGCGCCTTTTCACCCTCTTTCCTCATTAAGTGCAATTCGAACCCATTCAGGCAAAAAACTATTCGCGGACGCATGAATAGAAATCCCTTTTAAAAATAAAAAAAATGTCTAGGAAAATGGATATGTTGACCAGATCAAGATCATCTTATTAGAGGTGATCTCATATAATGTCCTAGCGTCGATCAATTAGTCAGAACACGCTTGAAGCAAATTAGGCTCAACAAATCCAAGCGTTTCATGGACATTCTCCTGCAAAGGAGTTACACCGCTTCACTTCTATAAAAAGGCGTCAAAGCTGGGGACCAGCAGAATGTTTTAGAATGTATGGTAGTAAAGCAGATTTCAAATTAGATTCTGCTTCAGCACACAAGGTAAAGCCACCTAAAAAATCAGTCGCAAAATTTCATGACTTAGACAGCAAAATGATTCTGCAAAAACCGTACACTCCGAATCTGACCTTTAGGAACTCAAATTACAAAAGTGGCAGTGAAAAGCTGGTGTCACTCTCAATGGCACAGATGTTGAAAAATAAAGAGAAATTTCCTCGATAACGCACCCTAAAAAAAAAGAAAGACAAAACTTTCAATAAACTCAATTTTATATGAAAAGCTCTCATTATACCTGTATCTGGCTCTACAAATTATATTTTCTATGGTTCGTTCTTCTGTTACAATAATTGCTTCTTTCCGGCACAAGTCTTCTAACAAAGTGGTCTTAAAAAGTCACATTATCGACGATTGAAGTAAAATGTCATTTGGATTGTGGTTTTATTGAAAACTAATGTATCTCCTTCAACTTCCTTTTTATTACTGCCTCCCAAAGCACGCTAAGCTGCAATAGTAAGCGATAACTTGGCACTAGACTTCAAAATCTGACTTTTGATCTTCTGCCGAAATACACCACCTGCATGTCATTTTCATGCTCAGCACTGTACAAATTACATTCTAGTGCATGTGTATTAACGAATATTTATAACTAAGCATAATGTGAGCTTTATACACTTATTCTATCATAATTTCAGTATTCAATTATTTATCGTTGTCCATATCTATTTATAACTAATAAGAAACTCAGACATCAGAAATATATGTTTATACTAGTATTGTGTCAAATATAACCGATGTAGATTAAATGACATATGTTTGTATGCATTACAACAAAATACCACATTACAAAGACAACACTACGGCGCCAATAATACACAAAGTGTTTTGACAGCTTTGCGTGCACTGTCATATATAATTTAGCCGTCATTGATACATATTGTATACAGTTATTGATATGCGTTCTGTTTTGAGTTGCTCGATGTTCGATTTCATAATAACTTCAATAGCGTTGGCTTCTGGTGGTTCGTTTTCGTGTGTGTGTGTGTGGATTTCAAAACAATTGACAAATACTTTATAAATCCATAATTCAGTTGTATCATGAACAATCAACCATTTTATAGGAGGCGATCCAATAGACAATGCTTTTTCTTACGTCTCAGATAGTTCATCCATTGATTCCAGCTTTCGATAACTCGTTCAAGCATTTTGACTGGCAACTGGCTAATGACACGCGTGATATTTTGCTACTTGACCTGAATGGCAACCAGATTGCCCGGCATAGACTTTGACTTCACACAGGCAAACGTCTAACGGTGATAAAGTACAGGGTTACCCACTCGAAGTGTTACCAAATTCAAACTGCTATAACTACCACACTATTAATGACAGCGCGCTTAAATTTACACCAATAACAAATCATTCCATTGTTTACAAGCATACAAAACATTTTAGTCTGTGTCATGAAAAAAAGTTATACGTGATGGAATTTAAACGTAATAGTGTGATTGCTTTATATTTGGCTGGAAAATCACAAGCAGCAATTGTTCGTCAGCTAAAACATCTCGAAGTGAACAAAATGTTTGTGTATCGCACTATAAATCGTTACAATGATACTGGCAGCATCGCAAAACGCCATGGAGGTGGTCATAAGAAAACAGCAACATCACCTGAGATGATTCGAAAAGTGAAGGCTCGACTTGAACGAAATCCACGTCGAAGTGGCAATCAAATGGCTAAAGAGCTGAAAATTTCGCAAAGTTCAATGCAACGACTGTTGAAAAATGAGCTAAAGGTCAAGCCTTACAAGTTCCAAAAAGGACACAATCTTACACCGCAGCAAAAAAAAGTTAGACTCGAAAGAGCGAAGGAGTTGTTACACTTGCACGAACGTGGCGAATTTCCGAACATTGTGTTTTCTGATGAGAAGAATTTCCCTATTGAGCAATTCATAAACTCTCAAAATGACCGTGTTTACTTGACCGAACGCACGTACGAGAATTTAAGCCTACGAATGGCCACCCGAAGTAATTTCCCATCGCAAGTGATGGTATGGGCTGCCGTGACCGCTGATGGGCGCTCTCCAGTCGTTTTCATCGAGCCTGGTGTCAAAGTAAATGCGACTTATTATCGTGAAAATATTTTGGAAGGTGCTTTAGAGCCGTGGGCACGTAAACACTTCGGCCGGAAAGAATGGACGTTCCAACAAGACTCGGCGCCGTCACATAAAGCGAGAATTAACCAAGAGTGGTTAAAAAATCATGTTCCACGCTTCATTTCGTCGACACAATGGCTTTCGAATTCACCAGACGCAAATCCGATGGACTTTTTCCATCTGGTCCATTTAGAGAGCAAGGTGCGGACTAAAAAATACACCAGTATGGATGCGCTCAAGAAAGCGATTGTACGTGAATGGGCCAATATACCACAAGCTCACATTCGTGCAGCATACAACTCGTTTTTGACCGTTTGAGGGCCATAGTCAAGGCAAAAGGTGGCCATATCGAGCTAAAGTGAATGGATTCTAAATTTTTGATTATTTTCATACATTTTTGTCATTGGAATCAATAAAAATATTATCAAACTAAAAAATTATAGTCGTTTGAATAGGTAACACTTCGAGTGGGTAACCCTGTATATATATAAATGATCAGTATGTTGAGCTGAGTCGATTTAACAATGTCCGTCCGTCTTTTGATATATACGAATAGTCCCTCACTTTTTAAGATATCGTTTCAAATTTCATATGAACGTCATTTTTATCTTATTAATATGCTGATTTGTTTGATCTGCCGAATCGGAAAACTATAATATATCAGCTGCATTAGAAATCGACAATCGGAAAAAGTTCTTGTATGGAAAACTTTTGCGTTTGACGTAATATCTTTACGAAATTTGACATGGATTAAGATACATAATAAAATAATAGTATAAAGGTAATAAAATAATCATCGAAAAAATTGTTCAGATCGGATTACCAGCATATAGCTTCTATATAAACTGAACACATAGTTACTAAAAGAAATTCACCTTGAAGGGTATATCAGTTTCGGTGGTCTATTTGGTCGATAATTATGCAATAGAGCTGATCTCAAGATGGGTGATGCGTCGCATATTGCAGTAGTCGGCCGATTATGTTGAGCGATTTGTAAAGGCAGCGTATTTATTAGCATGATGAAATGTCAAACAATACTGAACAAAGAAACATGGCAGTATTGACACACGCACGCGTGATCTGTCAAAAACAGGCTATTTCCAAAAAGTACCTTTACTTCCGATTGTCTGTATGTATGTAATAATAGTAATTATATAAACAAACAAATTTTTCATCTCTACAAAAAAATGCTACCTATTTTTAGAGTTCCAAGCGAAGATAAGACATTAACCTTTTTTGACCCTAATATGTGTGTGTAAGTATATGTTTAGTAATAATCCTAAAGAACGCTCTATAACTAACCCGTCAGATTCATGCTTAAGATGAATTGGCTGCATTGGAATTTTCCATCTAATCGATTTGCCATTTTCATTATTCTATTTGCTTCACGAACAAGCAATGTACACACACGCTCATATGTATCCTATGTTTTTTTTTTTCATGCATTTTCGGTATTGAAATAGCAAAAGGCAATAATATAATTTTTCAAATTCCCTTTATAGAATCTTGTACTTGTTGTTTTAGAGGGACAAAATGTATAGATTCTTCTATCAATGGGCAAACGTCAAGCCTTTTTTAAATGGCCTGATAGCATTAAGCGAAAACTTTATTCCATTTAACCAATATTGTTGGGTACGAAGAATATGAAAAAGTAATTTCTTTGGGTAGAGAGATCAAAGGCTTTGGAAATGATACTTGATTGGAAAATTTAAGCCCTTGCAATATTCCTATGAGTATTTGTGTATTAAAAACGCCGATAAACTTCCTGAGCATCAAATGAACATTTATGGGTCTTGAATTGTTGAAACAACAGCTGAATTTTACTAAGAACTTGGTTGGAATATAAATAATTGGTTTGAAGTTTTACTGGTTGTGAAAGCAGTCATCGAATGTTCAAAAAAATATTAAGAATTCGCAGAATAGTAATTTGAGGAATTTGTTAGACAGCCACAACCATAATGTCGTTTGGAAAAAAATTATATTAATTAAAAAACTTATTGTAAATCGAAAAGAATATGTCAAAAGTGTAATTTAATGGTCATCCGAGGTTTGGCGGAATGAGGAGATTCGATTACAGATGTGCTTAATCGAACTATTGCCGTGCCAACAAAATGCCATTAAGCGAAGAGTGCTATAACTAAGCTTTAAAGAAGACTCTATAAAAATTTCAAGTAAATCGGACAAGTAGAACCTGAGAAATCGTAGGTATCGTTCCGAAGAAATCAGTTTTGAGAAAAACGCGTTTAAAGTTTAGGAGACAATTCTAGTAAACACGGACGCCACGTCACAAAATCGGCTGTATCTCCGAAAATAAGTCAATTTTGAAAAATCTTCTATCGAATTTTGAAGTCTAAACTTTGAAGATATAAAAAAAACGATTTTTTTCAAAATCCTGACAAAAATACCATTTAAGATGCCCAACTTGCTGAGAATGAATCCATTTAGTACCTCCTCAAGCTCAGCCCATTGTATATAGAAACAATATATTAGCAAAAATAACTGAACTTATGATATTGGATATAGTATAGTTTAATGCCGAAAATGTGTGAAATCGGTCCAAAAATGACACTTCTTTGTCTCACTGGCACGGGAACATTTTGTACTGTGCCTGTGGATTCAAATAACGTCCACTAGACGCTCAATTGATTGATTTGACAGAACGATTATGACAATCACAAATTGTAGCTCACTTCAAAGTTGAGACCACTGACTCCGCATTTCGGTACGTAAATTTTAATAAATTCTGATTCGTTGTTTTTGTATATCTTTCCATGATGACATCTTAAACCTTACTATAGATAAATTTCGAAAAAAAGTTCCACTTTCCCATATAACAGTTTTTGTATAAAAGTCGGTCTTTTGTAAATCAATAACTGAATTGTTATGTTCTTTAAATTTTATATTACTTTCTGAACGGTGAGGTTTCCAGCATATCAAAACTGGAATTGGCGTTACAGTGATAAAACAACTTGACGAATATGTGAAATATCATTTAAACAATAAAGGACCTTCTCTACCATTTCAACCAAAGTCGCGGGCGAACAACATTGCTGGGTTTAACTAATTTACAGTGCAAAATGGACCAAACTGTTGTGTACCAGCTCAATTGACATTTTCCCATGTAATTTTGTATGTCTTTATTGAGACTGCCCATTTAAACAATTAATATAGCGGGAAAAGACTGTTCGGTAACTAATAATCAGCCAAAAAGTATCTCACTATTTAAGGTCATATGTTTAACAAACATTTTCTCAGTTATTTTCACCAGTATTCATCAAAACTTGCCGAAAAATCGGTCAATGTGCGGATGTATATTTGAATGTTCTATAACTAATATTTTTTAACAATAATCATGTCTGACTTGTCAAAAGTTTCGGACCAATACTGGGATTTTAGCTTCCTGTAAATTTTAAACAAAACGGATTCACAGAATCTCGGGACACTTTATATCGCAACATATGTATTTAATTGCTGTTTTAATATCTCAATGCAAATAACTCTTTACGTGTTTGAGACTGATAAAGTATCTAAAGCAATAAAAAGAAAAATTGAGCAAAACTCAATACTAATAGTTCAAATGATTACAAATTTAATAAAATGAAAATTGTGTAAATATCAAAAATTAATCAGTCTCATTGATTTTTTAACAAAACATTATACTTTTGTAAAATGTATAACAATATTTATAGACCAAAATATATGAAAAATATTGCTTTTTACCAAAAATAATGTTGATGTATAATATATATGGAAAGGTATTAAAAATGTTTAAATGCAAGTTGAATTTTGTAGCTCTAAATGGTTATTTGCATAAACCTAAATATTATACTTAGTGAAAAAATATAACTTGTTATATTAAAAATGCAAACTTAAAAACTATTAAATGGCTTAATAAAGGAATAAAGGATGGGTCATGTAGAAGTTCACGCAAGTGAGGAAGTTCTCTGATCGCCATTCACTCTGGGGAAAGGTGGCCAGAAACGATTCTTTACACATGGCTCAAGCAGCTCACTACTTCCGGTCTTTGACCAGAAGTATCCTCTGGGTAGTCTAAGAACATCCGTTCGAAGGCGAGCTAAAGTGAGAAGGCGAAACATTCCCCTGCATAGGGTTGTGCGCTGGGTTTGGGACCCGCCACGTAAAAAAGAAAAGCTGCTCAATGAAAAAAAACAACAGCCTCGGATAAGTGACCCTACTTCTGATGACGACCATGGCAAGAAAATAAGGACTATGAGAAATTAGGGCATGCACCTGGAATGTCCGGACCCGCGATTGGGAAGGTGCCGCTTTGCCCAACTGGTTGATGTCTCGCAAAAATAAAGGCTGACATCCGCCGTCGAAATGCGATGGACGGGACAAGGACAAGCGAATAGGTCCTTGTGACATTTTACTACAGTGGCCATATAAAAAAGAGCGCAAGTTTGGTGTTGGATTCGTGGTGGGAGAGAGACTCCGTCGCCGAGTACTATCATTCACTCCGGTGAATGAACGTCTAGCCACAATCCGCATCAAAGCGAGGTTCTTCAACATATCAATTTGCGCCCGCCCCGACGGAAGAAAGGACGATGTGACCAAAGATGCCTTCTATGAGGCGCTTGGAGCGCGCTTATGAACTGCCCCGCCACGATGTCAAAATCGTGGCAGGCGACTTAACGCCAGGGGTGGGCAAAAGGTATATTTGGCACCACGGTCAGTAAATTCAGCCTCGACAAACAACCCCAAATGGGTTGGGCTGATTGACT
>NW_026091835.1:0-11103 GCF_024586455.1 Bactrocera neohumeralis | reverse complement strand
AAATTTTTTCCCATAATCTTCCATTTCCCCCCAAAACACTTTAATAAACAATATTTACACCAGCTGTGAACACCCACTTATGTACGGCTCTAAAGAATAAACACAAACACCGGTTATCAGGCAAAATGCGCACACATCAGCGTGAATTTAAAACTTTGCAACGTCAGTGTCAGTCTCTATGCAACAACACTTCCTGTTTCCTATGCTTTCTTCTTCACATTTCACACTTTACCAGCAGTTAGCGCAACATGCTAATCCCCACGCTCAAACGCTTCCACCTGCACGAAGGTGGCATGGAGCAGTGTTTGCTGCTGTTATGATTTGCGGCAAATTGAAAACTCACTAAGCACAAACAACTTAAATAAACAATAACACAAACAATGTTAGCACTATATTTTCCGTACATGTAGACATGTATATTTGAAAATCCGCTGTCTTTTTCCATTCGATTAAATAATTTTTGAGACTTAGCGTAATCATGAAAATGATTTTCACTCAATGTTTTTCATCACTTTTCACAAGCGGCGTTCAGAAGCAGCAACACTTTTCCAATTTCCTGTCTACTGATGCAAAAAATATAATTTTTAACCTTTTTCACTTGCCTCTTTACTTTTAGTTTACATCTCATCAAATGGGTTTTATTTGCAAACATCCCTCATTTAACGTTTAATCGACAATTTATCTACACTTCACCTTCAATACACTGAAATTTTGTATTCACCGTAAGAAAAATCCCATCAACGAAATTGTAGCAACGCACACGTCTTTCACTCGCGATGTCTAGCCAACAACAAGATGACTGAATTTGCCCGTTGTGCCGGGATAAACCAACAGAAACCGCTCATGAACATGTCGCAGAATGTTCGTTGCCGTGGAACGTTGTGCAAGTCAAACATGTTTGCTGTAGCACTTTCGGGTGGATTGCAACAGTGGTTGAACTGAACCTGCAATTGTTTATTTTAACTGAAATATTTAAAATTAACGAATAGTGCTCAGAAATTATATGTATATACTTACATTTGTATGTGTAAGAGAGGTGTATTACCACATATGTATGAGATCATTACAAAACTCAAGACCCTGAATGCAACACCTTCTTTACAAGGCAATTCTCATGATATACTTGTATGACACAGATTTTTGTTCAAGTCAACTGTTAACCACTAAAAATATAGTCAATACAAATATCTTTTAACACCACTAAGCGAAATTTATCCATATTTGTGTAGCCTAAATTATTATCAGTAATAGTTGATCTCTGAATGTCATTAATATACATAAGTACCTCAAATATTGACCAATATTTGCTCTGTGAAATCAAATATAGGCGCTGAGGTCCACATATTCGGTAACTGGGTGCGCTTATGGGTCTATTTCGATTAATTCTGAATGAGAGTTGGCATACATTAAAGACACTATTTGCTCCAAACTTTATTCCGATACATTGATTGGTAGATGAATTTTAGAATAGTGGTATATGGAAAAGTAGACGGGGTGTAATTCGATTTCGCCTATTTTTAAATTGTGATATAAGGATGAAAAATCCGCGTTAATACTTCTGACCTTCATTTTTAGCGAGTCAAGCGAGTCAGCGAGTGGGGGTGGACGTGATTAATATCCGGGTGAATTTTCCACATTTCATGAAGAGGTGCTAAAAAGACTTGTTCAAATAAATTTGGAGAAATAGCTTTAGTGATTTATGAGATACTCACACAAACGTTAAGGGGTTAGGTGTACTCAGGGACATAAAAATTCGTTCAATAGGGTTTCGACTTAAAATTTGAAGGAAATGACTGTTTGTGTTGATCCAGTTGTCCAATCCTGGAGATCATCTAAAATCAATTGGAGAAAAAATAGTTTTATTCCTAGATATTCTAGTGGCGATTTATTTTTCCTTAACAAAGTGGCAGCCTCAGGAACTTTTTTCAACATTTTTGAAAAAGAGTTTTTAAAAAAATCGAAATAAAAAAAGAGTTGCATAAAAGGGGAATCTAGTTCAGAATTAAAAAAAAAATCGATTTTTTTGCATATTCTTAAAGACTGGACCTTTAAAAATATATTCCCCAAAGGAATTTTTTAAATTCCTATTATTTACCGACTTATAGCTATTTTAGTGACGCAGAGTGCAAACCGGCTGCAGGTAGACTCCAATCTTTAATCGCGTTTTTCTCGAAACAACTATTTTACAACACTTCTAACATGATTTCTCAAGTTCTAATGAACCGATTAACTTGAAATTTGGTGTGGACCTTCTTTATATATTTCTCTATGGTTGGAACTAGGATTACTAAAAAATTTTGATTTTCACTATTTTTAAAAAATTTTGATCTTTGCCAAAAAACGGGCAAAAAATTCAAACAGTCGCCATTTACTGAAAATTTTTTTTTATTTATCCTAGTTCAGACGAACGCGGCATTTGTACTTATTAAAATTTTTTATTTTTTTTTCAGATCACCCAAAGTGTTGGAATCGTGTCAGGAAGGGCGCACCCTTATTTTCAACCCCCGCCACGCCACCACGCCGCCATTAATCAAATTATCTGATAAAAAATTGGAAAGTAAAAATGTTCTTAGTTTTTTTTTATTGGACTTTAAAAATGCTGTTAAATAGAATTTCTAGACTAGAATACCCCTAAATTCCATTAATCTACCGAGCGGTATTCGAGCTGCCGTGATCACCAGTTCAAACACCCATTTGAAGTTTTACTCGAAAGTTCCATATCGCCCGAGAACCCAATTTTAAGAAAAGTGAAAGCACGATGGCTCCAAAATCACTCAATTTTTTCGAAAAACATCGTCGCGTTGGTCTGTGAAACAATGCTTTCCGACTACCAGGATGTCATAAAACATATTATTACGGGTACGGCGTACTAGCCGAAAACAGACGATCAATCGGACGAATATTGTGCAGGTGAGCCGAAGCCAAAAACAAAATTTGAGCAAGTCAAAATCATGGTAATGTTGACAGTTTCTTCGAATATCGAGGTGATACACACCGAACTCCTCCGATCGCCCAAACGCACAAAGAGGAATACTACTCGTTTGCGCGAAGCTATTCGAAAAAGAGGCCGTTAACTCACATTTTTTGCACCACGATTATACAACGTCATATACTCCATTGATTCTTCGTGAGTTTTTCGCCAAATTTTTGTTGCCTCAACCACCTTATTCGCCTGTTTTGGCTCCGTGCGACTTCTGGCTATTCAGCGAACTCACACATATCGCTCCGGGGGAAACCGTTTTGAGTCAATTGGAAGGCTATTCCAGAAATTTACTTTAATAACTGTTTCGAGGATTGGAAAAACGTTGTCGGAAGTGTATTGGGTCCAAAGGGGATTACTAGCAGGGGAAGACATATGAATAAATTAATAATTTCAGTTTCAAACCTAATCACACCTAATATCTATCGGTTTTTTAACTTATTTTTCTAAAGAAGGATTCTATTATATAATATCCTGTTCAGCTCTTCTGAACTTTTATTGGACAAATTCTGATTTCTTTAAATATACAACAATATGTTCTGTGTATGTCTGATGACATACATTCTAGCAGGAAAGATAGTCATCAACTTGACAGCATTATGTCGAATTTCGATCAATTGTAGAGCGGCTTTTGAAAGTTAATTGTGGCCAGTCCATCAAAATGGCAGGAAGCTTAACATTCTTATAAGCCGCACATTCACTATGGCTATACATATGTATAGAACCATGGATATCCGTGGTGCCATATATACACATATGTATGTATGTGTACCTATGGACGTAAATATGGAAGTGTCAACGTTTCTATAAATATTTATTTGTGTTGTTATTGCTCTCTTCTACCGCTTACCATCGATAATCATTTACAAACTATAATTTGTTGATTACATATCACACTTCCAATGCACATTCAGTGCAATGTGCATGCGAATGTGAATGCGAAGTTAAGCTGCCTTGACGAATGTATGTATGTCCGTACATCTATACAGTCATGAGCACGAAAATAGCAATGCTCAGTTAGGAAAGAGAAAAACAAGGAGATTTTTATGAAGAAGTACAACTCAATTTTTTTAATTTTTTTCGGATACTTTTATATGGCAGGTCAATCGAAAAGTCCACGGCCTGACTCATACAGGCTTTGTCCGGAAAGTAATAGGACTAATTTTCATCCGCCGCAACTGTACTTCGATAGAGGGCGTTCCTAGCTAACGAACGAGCGGCTGGTCAGTTGTCTCCGAGCACCTGTAGAGTCAGGACAAACATATTCGCGCTACGTGTTTTTGAGGGTGCAAGACGAAAACACTGCGTTCGTTATGGCAGAAGTACGACCAGAAATTGCGGCGAATAGAAGTGTGCAAGAAAATTTGAACATATGTGAAAGTGATCTCCAATTTTTGCATAACGTAATCACAGGTGACGAGTCAGCGGATCTTTAAGCATGCTCCAGAGACAAAGAGTTAATTTTCAGGGCACTCGCCGGCGTCTCGTCGGCCAAAAGAGTAGAATTAGCAAATCCAAAGTGAAAACGATGCTCATTGTCTTTATTGACATCAAAGGTATCATCCACCATGAATTTGATCCTCCTGTACAAACCGTCAACGTTAAGTTTTACGTGGAAGTCCTCAAGAGACTTAAACGAAGGGTCAATCGGGTCCAACAAGACATCGCTGCCGATTGGAAGTTGCTCCACGCCTCGCCTCACACCGCCTTTCTTGTGAACAGCTACCGGCATCCCAACGCTGCCGCAGCCGCCTACAGCTCAGATGAAGAAAATAACCTTTTCTGCGCCTTGATCTTTTCAAATTGCAGGGGTATAAGTGGTTCGGTTACACTCGATTTTAGCCCTTCCTTACTTGTTAATTCACTGCTATTAATACGAACATATCTGTACATATACTTATATATATATATATATATATATATATATATTTATATATATATATATATACGTACCTGTACCTGTAGTGCGCATTTGCTTACAATAAATACCTGATACCGATATCGATTTTTCACCACAACTCGGTGTATATTCTGTTTTTTTATCTTTTTGCTTTGCGCTTTGATGTCGCTGCAATAACGATTCTTTGCTAAAGATTTGCCATGGACAGTCGCGATAAATGGTATTAATACACACATATAAACATGCAGCCATACACAAATGCCAAACTATTTGACATCTATTTCGTAACATCAAAGTAATACCTATGTGTCTGTTTTTGTGTGAGTATGTCTGAGTGGTAATTAATCATAAGTGTAAATCGATAGATCAGATAAGTGGTAAACGAAAAAAATGAGATCAAGCATATCGTTTACTTTTTGGTATATGTACATGTATGCTGAATACATCCCTGCAAAAAATTGTGCGAGTAAGCTTTAAAAGAGTAACCGGTTTACTCTCTATAAACTCAAATTGGGTATGACTAAGTCTCTAATAGGTCGCTAAAATATCCACTGAACCCTTCATGAAGGAGCCGACTGGTACTAAATACCACAGCATCATGACGGTGGCAAGGACGGGGTTCGGCCCTATTGCAGTTGGGGGGCATCTAGCTAAGGTCTGACTTTATATTGGGTGTTCGCTCCTCATCACAAGCATAGCATTCAAATAGGAAGTCTTACAATACAAAGTTGGGGCACATAAGAGAGAGATCAGATCAACGTGTCATGTGTCCCGTGCCGAGTATCAGCCCAGCCGGGTAGTCTCGAACGGAGCTTGCTGATAAGTAGTGCTTACTCTAATAAGATAGCATTAACTACGTAGCGAGGGCTATGGCACAAGCGGATCTTTTTCAGTTTCGTGGGTCCACATTATGACCACAGTAACAAGAATAAGATACTAAAAGATACCAGAATAAAAACCGAAAGGAATTAGTTATTACGTGAAGAGGACAGGGTTTGCAATATGCTCCGAGGTAGATAACACAAGGACCAGGCTAAGCTTCTGGTCCAGGTGCAATTCCTGACACTAACTCCAGAGCAGTTAACCCTAGCCTACGAAAAAAACACCACCTGCAGTTAGAACCTGCTCAGAAGGATGCAGCTGCAACCGCCAACAAAGGAGTTCCAGAAGACCATTGATTGCGCGAAAGCAGTTCTAGCAATTTTAAACCTTCAAAGATGGTCGAGAGATCCTTGAAGTCAATTCTCGTTCTACACGACCTTAGACTTTCTGAACTAATTAAAATGTTAAAAAAAGTGAAGGATATGGTGCTTGGAAATCATCAGGCAAATGTTAGAGAGATGGCAAGAGAGCTCGACATCAAATCCGTTCTAATGAGTTTGGTGGACATTTTGGGTATGAAACGCGTTTTGCGCGAATCGTCTCGATAAAGCAACATTTTTTTCAAAAAAGTGCCGTAAACAGGTCTCTTTGGACAAGCTTGATCGTGCGAATTCCAATCCCACATTCACGAATAGCAATATAACTGCCGATGATATGTGGGTTTATGAGTATGACATGAAAACAAGTCAACAATCATCGGAATGGAGGGAAAAAACGAGCCGAAACCAAAGAAACCACGTCAAAGCCACTCAAAAATCAAAATGCTGCTCATTGTTTTTTCCGATATTCGTGGTTTGGTGGATCATAAATTTGTTCCGGAGGGACAGACGGTCAATAAAGAGCTCTTGTTGGCCGTATTGAGGGCGTTTGCTTGAGAATATCCATCAAAAACGGCCGGACTTGTCTAAGAACAATTCATCGATTTACATAATAATAACACATAATCGAGTTAGAGAAACCTAATCCGAGAGGACTGCTGAACCGAATCCAAGCGTGGAAAAGGTGAGAAAAAAAAATACTTAAGTTAATTATTCTTCAATTATTTAGTAATGTAAAGTAGTAACTCTTGGGTAGCTTCTTCTAATAGTATGGAAGAAGAAAAGCAAGTGAATTGTGCAATTGCGGAGAATGCAAAGTGTCGGGAAGTAAACAAACATCACAAAATTCTGATAAGTATCAGCACATGTAAATACAAATAAAGGAAATCGATATTTATCAGTCAGTGGCCTAACTCAGTATTTGTTGACCAACCCAACTGACTGACCGTCTATCTATGCTCTTAGTTATCGACGTATACGAACCAATGGTACAGCAAAAAGGTAAATAATACAATAATTTTATTGGAAATATATACATACATACATACATATGTACGAGGGCTGTTTGATAAGTCTGTAGCTACTCTGTAAATAAAGTTTTTGGAAAACTAGAATATTCAAATATCCAATGAGCGCAGAAGAAAACTGTTGAACACTTAGTGACTCTAGCTCTCAGTGGTTTTTAATTAGTGAATTTCAAACCGTTCTCACAAAAGCGCGTCAATGCAATGTGTACACTATTCTAGGCCACTAGCTTATTGACCGCCCTCGTAAAACAAACGCGGTCCGTCCGGCCGACGATTTGTTTGTTTATTTGTGTAAGAGTGCCAGTAAAACACGCATGTGGTAATGTCTTCATTTGAATCATGTTTTCACAATTCCCCTAACACACATGAAATGTTTGAATGTGATTAATATACGCAAACATACAGACCTTGCTCTTGGTTGTTTGTTATCCATCATTGATTTTTCTACTCTTGGCAACATGTTGCTACACAGTATAATAGCTTTGTTCACCTAACAGTTGTTTGTAACACCTAAAACTAATCGAGTTAGATATAAGGTTATATACATATGTACATATATGTATGTACATAAATGATCAGGATGACGAGACGAGTTGAAATCCTTGTAACTGCCTAGCTGGCCGTCCTTCTCCCTGTCTCTGCAAGCTGTAACTTGAATAAAAATTACGATATCTTGATGGAACTTTTGTACGCTAGTTCCCTGTCAAATTAGAAACCACTTACACACCCACAAAATATCATTAAAATCTATAACTAAGCTTTAATTGTAATTTGATGTAAGGGATCGCAATAGAGAGGGACCCATATGGCCCTGTCCCTGAGTGGCTTAATGTATATATTTTCAAATCCGCTTAACCTACATTAACCAAACTAGCTGGTAAAGGACCTTTTAGCACTACTTCTTACACTCTGTAAATAGGTAAAATCAGAAGATAACCACGCCCACTTCTCATACAAAGGTTACTAAAAGTGCTAACTCACTGATTGAATGTGCTACCAGTATAAACTCTCAAACCCAAATGGTAAGGAAAGGCTTTATAGAAACAGGTGTACAAATTGGAGCAATGGGCGTCTCACCGCTCACCTTTAGGTGAAATCCTATATTCCAGGCATTACTTAACTAATTTCAACCACATCTGGTATGTGAAATTCCAACCATAAACTGTGAAAAAGAACATCGGATGACAACAATTCAAACCTCTCAATATAAAGATTGTAAATTACATCTGTTTACTTCACTTTACAGTGCGCAAATCAGAGGGTGGACATGGCTAAATCGCACTCAGCTCATCAAGCTGATCATTTATACGTACATTTTATAGGGTCACCGACGGTATCAAAATAAACTTTTTTAAAAAAGTGCCCTTAAGATATCATCTAACGCCCAAAACTTTCAAAATCGGTCTACAACTTTTCAAGGACCCAAATACCAAATTTGTGGATCACAGCGTATATGGCTCATTTTTACCGAACATGTCGGTCAATCTGTGAAGTATAGTATTGAAATTTCGAAAGAATGCTTTTAAGATGACAACATGTCCTTGTGGCAAAAAATGATTAAAATCGGGTCAATACTTCCTTTCACCTCCATATACCTATTATAAATATTTTCGAAGTTCCTGTTGACTTTTTATCGCATCTATTGTACAAACTGAAAGATATCTTAATATAATTCAGAAAGGGTTTCCTTCTATTATGATAAATTCGCTGCAAAAATGAATGAAATCATCTATCGTTGTCCTCTCTTTTTCAACTTTCAAATTTTAATGTTTCGGAATGTTTGCAACACTTTGTAATTAAGAAGATGAATACGAAATCCGCATTCGTTATGCGTCGAAATTGAGAACCGATGACATATTACATATAAGTACTTAGTTTTTATAGGATATAAAAATGATATTGTATGCTAGATTATTCGCAGTTAAAAATATTTTCGATCAAAAGTCAGACATGAAAACTTTGGGCCCGATTTAAACAGTTTTTAGAGATGACATCAATAGCTCTCGGTTTAAAGTAAAATAATAAAAAAACATATAATAATATGGATAGAGAAGTAGGCGTGGTTGTGGTCTGATTTTCATTACGTAGGATGTCATAAGACTATTTGAACCTTCCAAAAAATTAAAGTGCTTAAAAATAAGTGATAACAAATTAATACAAATATTATATGAAACATAATCAAGTCTATGCACTTAAAACTATAAATATGTATAATACTAGAAAAAAAATTTCCTCTGAGTTTCATTAATACACCTCCATTTTGTCAATATACATATAAAGGGTAAAGTCAACAGGATGTTTGAAAATCTTTTTATTACGTAGTTATATTCAATATCTCACCCAATCGCTTCTTCTTTATTTTTTTGACTCCCTTAAAGTATCGTGACAAGTATAAGTAGCTTTAGGAGTTAATAGCCTGTGCCATATAGCGACAACTTTCCATCTTTGTGCTGTTCATGGGGTCAGAGAGTCCCATATTTCTGAACTTTGATTTCTTATGTAAATTGAACGAAATCGAATGGAAAGTTGGTGGAAAAGCACAATAAACTGTTTTTGCAAATGTTTTTGTTTTAGATTTTGAAAATTTTTTTGGATGTTGAAAATACTTTTATCAAGAAGCTGGGGTTTTTACTAGGCCTACACACTTTATTTCGCCGTTGTTTTTATAAATTGAAGACTTTATTGTATAAAGACGGTTCAAAAGTGTTTTCCCTATTCCCTCAAAAAGCAATGCTTAATTAACACGAAATGCTTTATGATACATTTTTTGTAAACTAACACAAGTTGCTTTACGAAAATTTATATTTTTTAATACTAATAGAAATCATATAGATGGTAGTAGTAGAGTAATAGTATTATCTATGTAGCCTCAGTAAAGCGTGGACGGGTCCTCAGCCACTTTTCTTGGAATTAAAAAGAAAGGCAAAATTTCCTGAAATGTCGAGAATTCGACTCAAAATGACATTTTCAGTTGAGAATAAATTTGGGATGCAAACAGATCTCTACAAATATTTTGTTGGGTTAGTGTTGACACAAATGTCCAAGATCGATATATAACGATTTAATCGATCAGTGCTTGACCCTAGAACATCTGTTGAAAACCGGAAGCATACATAAAACAGTATAACTTCAAAATTGTTTGCCTCAATTTTTAGGTCGTTAAAAAATAAAAATAGTCGTTTTTGTTTGATCCGGAATACGGGTACAAAACCATGTCGCCAATTGATGGAATGGCCATATATATTTCATAAAGTTCTGCATCCTATCTGATTAAACTTTGGTTAAAAACTTCGTTTAGCAAAAATCTAGTAATATCTATGTTCGTTTCGTTTCAAAACTGGTAAAAGTGTTAATTATAATAGTAAAACAATAAAAAAAACATTAACTTCGGTTGCAACGAAGCTATAACAGCCTTTACAAATATAAAAAGATTCCTTACAAGAAATTGATTTTGAGCAGCCAGTTTGTATCGTAGCTATGTATATACTATAGTGATTCGATCTCAACAATTTCTTGAGATTTCACCGTTGTTTTTGGCAACGTCAGCGGGCCGAATTTCATGAAGATATCTCATGAAGTGAAAAAGTTTTTTCAAAAAGCGCTTGATTTTTCTTACAAGAATATAATTTAGATCCTTCAGTCTGTATACATCTATATGTTGTTTTGTCGTCTTGAGGAAACAAAGAACGCAAACAAATTTTCAGAATAATATCTCAAGAAATTGAAGGACAGGCTCGCGATAACGGATATGATTAAATGGACTCAGCTCATCACTGATCGGTTATTTTGTGAGCTCTTGAAGTTTTCTGGATGGGACTTAGTAGGAAACTTAATATATGTATATGTATGTACCCTGTTTAGAGTTATAAACGAACGAAAAGTTGTTTTTGACTAAATGGATAGGCTATGTATATTTGGAGGAGGTTTACATGAGGACTGACTCAACAAGTAGCAACAGGATACACTTTTAGGATAAATTTCATTTACAAGCTATTT
>NW_026091834.1:0-18215 GCF_024586455.1 Bactrocera neohumeralis | reverse complement strand
TATCAAGTTGCGTAAAAATATGAACTTTACATATTTATGCTAACTCGCCAATTTGATGTTATTGGAGTTGTCATAGAGTTGTCGTATAGCCATAGCGACAGTGTATTTGGATCAATTTCACAATCTTATATTAAGGTGTAGAATCGATTTTTTGATACATACACATTAAGCAATCGATATCAAGTTGCGTAAAAATATGAACTTTACATATTTATGCAAATTAGCCGTTTTGATGTTATTGGAGTTGTCATAGAGTTGTTCTATAGCCATAGCGACAGTGTATTTGGAGCAATTTCACAATCTTATATTAAGGTGTAGAATCGATTTTTTGATACATACACATTAAGCAATCGATATCAAGATGCGTAAAAATATGAACTTTACATATTTTTGCTAATTAGCCGTTTTGATGTTATTGGAGTTGTCATAGAGTTGTCGTATAGCCATAGCGACAGTGTATGTGGAGCAATTTCATAATTTTTATTAAGGTGTAGAATCGATTTTTTAGTACATACACATTAAGCAATCGATATCAAGTTGCGTAAAAATATGAACTTTACATATTTATGCTAACTAGCCGTTTTGATGCTATTGGACTTGTCATAGAGTTGTCGTATAGCCATAGCGACTGTGTATTTGGATCAATTTCACAATCTTATATTAAGGTGTAGAATCGATTTTTTGATACATACACATTAAGCAATCGATATCAAGTTGCGTAAAAATATGAACTTTACATATTTATGCTAACTAGCCGTTTTGATGTTATTGGAGTTGTCATGAAGTTGTCGTATAGCCATAGCGACAGTGTATTTGGATCAATTTCACAATCTTATATTAAGGTGTAGAATCGATTTTTTGGTACATACACATTAAGCAATCGATATCAAGATGCGTAAAAATATGAACTTTACATATTTATGCTGCTAATTAGCCGTTTTGATGTTATTGGAGTTGTCATAGAGTTGTCGTATAGCAATAGCGACAGTGTATTTGGAACAATTTCGCAATCTTATATTAAGGTGTAGAATCGATTTTTTGGTACATACACATTAAGCAATCGATATCAAGATGCGTAAAAATATGAACTTTACATATTTCTGTTAATTAGCCGTTTTGATGTTATTGGAGTTGTCATGGAATTTTCGTATAGCAATAGCGACAGTGTATTTGCAGCAATTTCACAATCTTATATTAAGGTGTAGAATCGATTTTTTGGTACATACACATTAAGCAATCGATATCAAGTTGCGTAAAAATATGAACTTTACATATTTATGCTAACTAGCCGTTTTGATGTTATTGGAGTTGTCATAGAGTTGTCGTATAGCCATAGCGACAGTGTATTTGGAGCAATTTCACAATCTTATATTAAGGTGTAGAATCGATTTTTTGATACATACACATTAAGCAATCGATATCAAGTTGCGTAAAAATATGAACTTTACATATTTATGCTAACTAGCCGTTTTGATGTTATTGGAGTTGTCATGGAGTTGTCGTATAGTCATAGCGACAGTGTATTTGGAACAATTTCATAATCTTTTATTAAGGTGTAGAATCGATTTTTGAGTACATACACATTAAGCAGTCGATATTAAGATGCGTAAAAATATGAACTTTACATATTTTTGTTAATTAGCCGTTTTGATGTTATTGGAGTTGTCATGGAGTTGTCGTATAGCCATAGCGACAGTGTATTTGGATCAATTTCACAATCTTATATTAAGGTGTAGAATCGATTTTTTGGTACATACACATTAAGCAATCGATATCAAGTTGCGTAAAAATATGAACTTTACATATTTATGCTAACTAGCCGTTTTGATGTTATTGGAGTTGTCATAGAGTTGTCGTATAGCCATAGCGACAGTGTATTTGGAACAATTTCACAATCTTAATTAAGGTGTAGAATCGATTTTTTATCCATACACATTAAGCAATCGATATCAAGATGCGTAAAAATATGAACTTTACATATTTATGCTAATTAGCCGTTTTGATGTTATTGGAGTTGTCATAGAGTTGTCGTATAGCCATAGCGACAGTGTATTTGGAACAATTTCACAATCTTATATTAAGGTGTAGAATCGATTTTTTGGTACATACACATTAAGCAATCGATATCAAGTTGCGTAAAAATATGAACTTTACATATTTATGCTAACTAGCCGTTTTGATGTTATTGGAGTTGTCATAGAGTTGTCGTATAGCCATAGCGACAGTGTATTTGGAGCAATTTCACAATCTTATATTAAGGTGTAGAATCGATTTTTTGGTACATACACATTAAGCAATCGATATCAAGATGCGTAAAAATATGAACTTTACATATTTTTGTTAATTAGCCGTTTTGATGTTATTGGAGTTGTCATGGAGTTGTCGTATAGCCATAGCGACAGTGTATTTGGATCAATTTCACAATCTTATATTAAGGTGTAGAATCGATTTTTTGGTACATACACATTAAGCAATCGATATCAAGATGCGTAAAAATATGAACTTTACATATTTTTGCTAATTAGCCGTTTTGATGTTATTGGAGTTGTCATAGAGCTGTCCTATAGCAATAGCGACAGTGTATTTGGAACAATTTCACAATCTTAAGTTAAGGTGTAGAATCGATTTTTCGATACAAACACATTAAGCAATCATTATCAAGTTGCGTAAAAATATGAACTTTACATATTTATGCTAACTAGCCGTTTTGATGTTATTGGAGTTGTCATAGAGTTGTCGTATAGCCATAGCGACAGTGTATTTGGAGCAATTTCACAATCTTATATTAAGGTGTAGAATCCATTTTTTAGTACATACACATTAAGCAATCGATATCAAGATGCGTAAAAATATGAACTTTACATATTTCTGTTAATTAGCCGTTTTGATGTTATTGGAGTTGTCATAGAGTTGTCGTATAGCCATAGCGACAGTGTATTTGGAACAATTTCACAATCCTTAATTAAGGTGTAGAATCGATTTTGTACATACACATTAAGCAATCGATATCAAGTTGCGTAAAAATATGAACTTTACATATTTATGCTAATTAGCCGTTTTGATGTTATTGGAGTTGTCATAGAGTTGTCGTATAGCCATAGCGAAAGTGTATTTGGAACAATTTCACAATCTTAATATAAGGTGTAGAATCAATTTTTTGATACATACACCTTAAGCAATCGTTATCAAGTTGCGTAAAAATATGAACTTTACATATTTCTGTTAATTAGCCGTTTTGATGTTATTGGAGTTGTCATAGAGTTGTCGTATAGCCATAGCGACAGTGTATTTGGAGCAATTTCAAAATCTTTTGTTAAGGTGTAGAATCGATTTTTTTGGTACATACACATTGAGCAATCGATATCAAGTTGCGTAAAAATATGAACTTTATATATTTATGCTAATTAGCCGTTTTGAAGTTATTGGAGTTGTCATAGAGTTGTCGTATAGCCATAGCGACAGTGTATTTGGAGCAATTTCACAAGATTGTATTAACATACACATTAAGCAATCGATATCAAGTTGCGTAAAAATATGAACTTTACATATTTTTAACTCGATTTTTGTTATTGATACATACACATTAAGAAATCGTTATCAAGTTGCGTAAAAATATGAACTTTACATATTTATGCTAACTAGCCGTTTTGATGTTATTGGAGTTGTCATAGAGTTGTCGTATAGCCATAGCGACAGTGTATTTGGAGCAATTTCACAATCTTATATTAAGGTGTAGAATCGATTTTTTAGTACATACACATTAAGCAATCGATATCAAGATGCGTAAAAATATGAACTTTACATATTTTTGTTAATTAGCCGTTTTGATGTTATTGGAGTTGTCATGGAGTTGTCGTATAGCCATAGCGACAGTGTATTTGGATCAATTTCACAATCTTATATTAAGGTGTAGAATCGATTTTTTGGTACATACACATTAAGCAATCGATATCAAGTTGCGTAAAAATATGAACTTTACATATTTATGCTAACAAGCCGTTTTGATGTTATTGGAGTTGTCTTAGAGTTGTCCAATAGCCATAGCGACAGTGTATTTGGAGCAATTTCATAATCTTATATTAAAGTGTGGAATCGATTTTTTGTACATACACATTAAGCAATCGATATCAAGTTGCGTAAGCATATGAACTTAACATATTTATGCTAATTAGCCGTTTTGATGTTATTGGAGTTGTCATAGAGTTGTCGTATAGCCATAAGCGACAGTGTATTTGGAACAATTCACAATCTTAATTAAGGTGTAGAATCGATTTTTTGGTACATACACATTAAGCAATCGATATCAAGATGCGTAAAAATATGAACTTTACATATTTCTGTTAATTAGCCGTTTTGATGTTATTGGAGTTGTCATAGAGTTGTCGTATAGCCATAACGACAGTGTATTTGGAGCAATTTCACAATCTTATATTAAGGTGTAGAATCGATTTTTTGATACATACACATTAAGCAATCGATATCAAGATGCGTAAAAATATGAACTTTACATATTTATGCTAATTAGCCGTTTTGATGTTATTGGAGTTGTCATAGAGTTGTCCTATAGCAATAGCGACCGTGTATTTGGAACAATTTCACAATCTTATATTAAGGTGTATAATCGATTTTTTAGTACATACACAATAAGCAATCGATATCAAGATGCGTATAGATATGATCTTTACATATTTCTGTTAATTAGCCGTTTTGATGTTATTGGAGTTGTCATGGAGTTGTCGTATATTGGAGTTGTCATAGAGTTGTCGTATAGCCATAGCGACAGTGTATTTGGAGCAATTTCACAATCTTATATTAAGGTGTAGAATCGATTTTTTGATACATACACATTAAGCAATCGATATCAAGTTGCGTAAAAATATGAACTTTACATATTTATGCTAATTAGCCGTTTTGATGTTATTGGAGTTGTCATAGAGTTGTCGTATAGCCATAGCGACAGTGTATTTGGAGCAATTTCACAATCTTATATTAAGGTGTAGAATCGATTTTTGATACATACACATTAAGCAATCGATATCAAGATGCGTAAAAATATGAACTTTACATATTTATGCTAACTAGCCGTTTTGATGTTATTGGAGTTGTCATAGAGTTGTCGTATAGCCATAGCGACAGTGTATTTGGAGCAATTTCACAATCTTATATTAAGGTGTAGAATCGATTTTTTGATACATACACAATATGCAATCGATATCAGGTAGCGTAGAAATATGAACTTTACATATTTATGCTAACTAGCCGTTTTGATGTTATTGGAGTTGTCATAGAGTTGTCGTATAGCCATAACGACAGTGTATTTGGAGCAATTTCACAATCTTATATTAAGGTGTAGAATCGATTTTTTATACATACACATTAAGCAATCGATATCAAGTTGCGTAAAAATATGAACTTTACATATTTCTGTTAATTAGCCGTTTTGATGTTATTGGGGTTGTCATAGAGTTGTCGTATAGCGACAGTGCATTTGGAGAAATTTCACAATCTTATATTAAGGTGTAGAATCGATTTTTTGGTACATACACATTAAGCAATCGATATCAAGATGCGTAAAAATATCAACTTTACATATTTATGCTAACTAGCCGTTTTGATGTTATTGGGGTTGTCATAGAGTTGTCGTATAGCCATAACGACAGTGTATTTGGAGCAATTTCACAATCTTATATTAACGTGTAGAATCGATTTTTTATTACATACACATTAAGCAATCGATATCAAGATGCAAAATGATAATTTTGATGTCGATAGAGTTGTCGTTTATCCATAGCAAGTTGCGGAAAAATATGAATCTTATATTATAGAATTTTTTTGGTACATACACATTAAGCCGTTTTGATGTTATTGAGTTTTGATGTTATTGGAGAGTTGTCGTATAGCCATAACGACAGTGTATTTGGAGCAATTTCACAATCTTATAATAAGGTGTAGAATCGATTTTTTAGTACATACACATTAAGCAATCGATATCAAGATGCGTAAAAATATGAACTTTACATATTTATGCTAACTCGCCGTTTTGATGTTATTGGAGTTGTCATAGAGTTGTCGTATAGCCATAGCGACAGTGTATTTGGAGCAATTTCACAATCTTATATTAAGGTGTAGAATCGATTTTTTGATACATACATATTAAGCAATCGATATCAAGTTGCGTAAAAATATGAACTTTACATATTTCTGTTAATTAGCCGTTTTGATGTTATTGGAGTTTCCATGGAGTTGTCGTATAGCCATAGCGACAGTGTATTTGGATCAATTTCACAATCTTATATTAAGGTGTAGAATCGATTTTTTGGTACATACACATTAAGCAATCGATATCAAGTTGCGTAAAAATATGAACTTTACATATTTCTGTTAATTAACCGTTTTGATGTTATTGGAGTTGTCGTATAGCCATAGCGACAGTGTATTTGGATCAATTTCACAATCTTATATTAAGGTGTAGAATCGATTTTTTGGTACATACACATTAAGCAATCGATATCAAGATGCGTAAAAATATGAACTTTACATATTTTTGCTAATTAGCCGTTTTGATGTTATTGGAGTTGTCATAGAGTTGTCGTATAGCCATAGCGACAGTGTATTTGGAGCAATTTCACAATCTTATATTAAGGTGTAGAATCGATTTTTTGGCACATACACATTAAGCAATCGATATCAAGATGCGTAAAAATATGAACTTTACATATTTATGCTAACTAGCCGTTTTGATGTTATTGGAGCTTTCATAGAGTTGTCGTATAGCCATAGCGACAAAGTGTTTGGAGCAATTTCACAATTTAAGTTACGCTGTAGAATCGATTTTTTGATACATACACATTAAGCAATCGATATCAAGTTGCGTAAAAATATGAACTTTACATATTTATGCTAACTCGCCGTTTTGATGTTATTGGAGTTGTCATAGAGTTGTCGTATAGCCATAGCGACAGTGTATTTGGAGCAATTTCACAATCTTATATTAAGGTGTAGAATCGATTTTTTTGTACATACACATTAAGCAATCGATATCAAGATGCGTAAAAATATGAACTTTACATATTTTTGCTAATTAGCCGTTTTGATGTTATTGGAGCTTTCATAGAGTTGTCGTATAGCCATAACGACAGTGTATTTGGAGCAATTTCACAATCTTATATTAAGGTTTAAAATTGATTTTTTGGTACACACATATTAAGCAATCGATATCAAGATGCGTAAAATTGGAGTTGTCATAGAGTTGTCGTATAGCCATAGCGACAGTGTATTTGGAGCAATTTAACATTCTTATATTAAGGTGTAGAATCGATTTTTTATTACATACACATTAAGAAATCGATATCAAGATGCGTAAAAATATGAACTTTACACACTTTATGCTAATTAGCCGTTTTGATGTTATTGGAGTTGTCATAGAGATGTCCTATAGCAATAGCGACAGTGTATTTGGAACAATTTAACAATCTTATATTAAGGTGTTGAATTGATTTTTTTGTACATACACATTAAGCAATCGATATCAAGATGCGTAAAAATATGAACTTTACATATTTATGCTAACTCGCCGTTTTGATGTTATTGGAGTTGTCATAGAGTTGTCGTTTAGCCATAGCGACAGTGTATCTGGAGCAATTTAACAATCTTATATTAAGGTGTAGAATCGATTTTTTAGTACATACACATTAAGCAATCGATATCAAGATGCGTAAAAATATGAACTTTACATATTTTTGCTAACTCGCCGTTTTGATGTTATTGGAGTTGTCATAGAGTTGTCGTATAGCCATAGCGACAGTGTATTTGGAGCAATTTCACAATCTTATATTAAGGTGTAGAATCGATTTTTTGATGTACATACACATTAAGCAATCGATATCAAGATGCGTAAAAATATGAACTTTACATATTTTTGCTAATTAGCCGTTTTGATGTTATTGGAGTTGTCATAGAGTTGTCGTATAGCCATAGCGACAGTGTATTTGGAGCAATTTCACAATCTTATATTAAGGTGTAGAATCGATTTTTTGATACATACACATTAACCAGTCGATATCAAGTTGCGTAAAAATATGAACTTTACATATTTCTGTTAATTAGCCGTTTTGATGTTATTGGAGTTGTCATAGAGTTGTCGTATAGCCATAGCGACAGTGTATTTGGAGCAATTTAACAATCTTATATTAAGGTGTAGAATCGATTTTTTAGTACATACACATTAAGCAATCGATATCAAGTTGCGTAAAAATATGAACTTTACATATTTTTGCTAACTCGCCGTTTTGATGTTATTGGAGTTGTCATAGAGTTGTCGTATAGCCATAGCGACAGTGTATTTGGAGCAATTTAACAATCTTATATTAAGGTGTAGAATCGATTTTTTATTACATACACATTAAGCAATCGATACCAAGTTGCGTAAAAATATGAACTTTACATATTTATGCTAACTAGCCGTTTTGATGTTATTGGAGTTGTCAAAGAGTTGTCGTATAGCCATAGCGACAGTGTATTTGGAGCAATTTAACAATCTTATATTAAGGTGTAGAATCGATTTTTTTATACATACACATTAAGCAATCGATAGCAAGTTGCGTTAAAATATGACCTTTACATATTTATGCTAACTAGCCGTTTTGATGTTATTGGAGTTGTCATAGAGTTGTCGTATAGCCATAGCGACAGTGTATTTGGAGCAATTTCACAATCTTATATTAAGGTGTAGAATCGATTTTTTTGTACATACACATTAAGCAATCGATATCAAGATGCGTAAAAATATGAACTTTACATATTTCTGTTAATTAGCCGTTTTGATGTTATTGGAGCTTTCATAGAGTTGTCGTATAGCCATAGCGACAGTGTCTTTGGAGCAATTTCACAATCTTATATTAAGGTGTAGAATCGATTTTTTAGTACATACATATTAAGCAATCGATATCAAGATGCGTAAAAACATGAACTTTACATATTTCTGTTAATTAGCCGTTTTGATGTTATTGGAGCTTTCATAGAGTTGTCGTATAGCCATAACGACAGTGTATTTGGAGCAATTTCACAATCTTAAGTTAAGGTGTAGAATCGATTTTTTGATACATACACATTAAGCAATCGATATCAAGATGCGTAAAAACATGAACTTTACATATTTCTGTTAATTAGCCGTTTTGATGTTATTGGAGCTTTCATAGAGTTGTCGTGTAGCCATAGCGAGAGTGTATTTGGAGCAATTTCACAGTCTTATATTAAGGTGTAGAATCGATTTTTTGATACATACACATTAAGCAATCGATATCAAGTTGCGTAAAAATATGAACTTTACATATTTCTGTTAATTAGCCGTTTTGATGTTATTGGAGTTGTCATAGAGTTGTCGTATAGCCATAGCGACAGTGTATTTGGAGCAATTTCACAATCTTATATTAAGGTGTAGAATCGATTTTTTGATACATACACATTAAGCAATCGATATCAAGATGCGTAAAAATATGAACTTTACATATTTCTGTTAATTAGCCGTTTTGATGTTATTGGAGCTTTCATAGAGTTGTCGTATAGCCATAGCGACAGTGTATTTGGAGCAATTTCACAATCTTATATTAAGGTGTAGAATCGATTTTTTGATACATACACATTAAGCAATCGATATCAAGATGCGTAAAAATATGAACTTTACATATTTCTGTTAAATTGTTAATTTTGATGTTATTGGAGCTTTCATAGAGTTGTCGTATAGCCATAACGACAGTGTATTTGGAGCAATTTCACAATCTTATATTAAGGTGTAGAATCGATTTTTTGGTACATACACATTAAGCAATCGATATCAAGTTGCGTAAAAATATGAACTTTACATATTTCTGTTAATTAGCCGTTTTGATGTTATTGGAGCTTTCATAGAGTTGTCGTGTAGCCATAGCGACAGTGTATTTGGAGCAATTTCACAGTCTTATGTTAAGGTGTAGAATCGATTTTTTGATACATACACATTAAGCAATCGATATCAAGTTGCGTAAAAATATGAACTTTACATATTTCTGTTAATTAGCCGTTTTGATGTTATTGGAGTTTCATAGAGTTGTCGTATAGCCATAACGACAGTGTATTTGGAGCAATTTCACAATCTTATATTAAGGTGTAGAATCGATTTTTTTGTACATACACATTAAGCAATCGATATCAAGATGCGTATAAATATGAACTTTACATATTTTTGCTAATTACCCGTTTTGATGTTATTGGAGCTTTCATAGAGTTGTCGTATAGCCATAACGACAGTGTATTTGGAGCAATTTAACAATCTTATATTAAGGTGTAGAATCGATTTTTTATTACATACACATTAAGCAATCGATAGCAAGTTGCGTAAAAATATGAACTTTACATATTTATGCTAACTAGCCGTTTTGATGTTATTGGAGTTGTCATAGAGTTGTCGTATAGCCATAGCGACAGTGTATTTGGAGCAATTTCACAATCTTATATTAAGGTGTAGAATCGATTTTTTTGTACATACACATTAAGCAATCGATATCAAGATGCGTAAAAATATGAACTTTACATATTTCTGTTAATTAGCCGTTTTGATGTTATTGGAGTTTTCATAGAGTTGTCGTATATCCATAGCGACAGTGTATTTGGAGCAATTTCACAATCTTATATTAAGCTGTAGAATCGATTATTTAATACATACACATTAAGGAATCGATATCAAGTTTCGTAAAAATATGAACTTTACATATTTCTGCTATCTAGCCGTTTTGATGTTATTGGAGTTGTCATAGAGTTGTCGTATAGCCATAGCGACAGTGTATTTGGAGCAATTTCACAATCTTATATTAAGGTGTAGAATCGATTTTTTGATACATACACATTAAGCAATCGATATCAAGATGCGTAACAATATGAACTTTACATATTTCTGTTAATTAGCCGTTTTGATGTTATTGGAGTTGTCATAGAGTTGTCGTATAGCCATAGCGAAAGTGGATTTGGACTAATTTCACAATCTTATATTAAGGTGTAGAATCGATTTTTTTGTACATACACATTAAGCAATCGATATCAAGATGCGTAAAAATATGAACTTTACATATTTTTGCTAATTACCCGTTTTGATGTTATTGGAGCTTTCATAGAGTTGTCGTATAGCCATAGCGACAGTGTATTTGGAGCAATATAACATTCTTATATTAAGGTGTAGAATCGATTTTTTGGATTACATACACATTAAGCAATCGATATCAAGATGCGTAAAAATATGAACTTTACATATTTCTGTTAATTAGCCGTTTTGATGTTATTGGAGTTGTCATAGAGTTGTCGTATAGCCATAGCGACAGTGTATTTGGAGCAATTTCACAATCTTATATTAAGGTGTAGAATCGATTTTTTACATACACATTAAGCAATCGATATCAGGATGCGTAAAAATATGAACTTTACATATTTTTGCTAATTACCCGTTTTGATGTTATTGGAGCTTTCATAGAGTTGTCGTATAGCCATAGCGACAGTGTATTTGGAGCAATATAACATTCTTATATTAAGGTGTAGAATCGATTTTTTATTACATACACATTAAGCAATCGATATCAGGATGCTTAAAAATATGAACTTTACATATTTTTTATGCTAATTAGCCGTTTTGATGTTATTGAAGCTGTCATAGAGTTGTCGTATAGCCATAGCGACAGTGTATTTGGAGCAATTTCACAATCTTATATTAAGGTGTAGAATCGATTTTTTATTACATACACATTAAGCAATCGATATCAAGATGCGTAAAAATATGAACTTTACATATTTTTGCTAATTACCCGTTTCTACACCTTAACTTAAGATTGTGATGTTGATCCAAAGACACTGTCGTTATGGCTATACGACAACTCTATGAAAGCTCCAATAACATCAAAACGGCTAATTAACAGAAATATGTAAAGTTCATATTTTTACGCAACTTGATATCGATTGCTTAATGTGTATGTATCAAAAAATCGATTCTACACCTTAATATAAGATTGTGAAATTGCTCCAAATACACTGTCGCTATGGCTATACGACAACTCTATGAAAGCTCCAATAACATCAAAACGGCTAATTAACAGAAATATGTAAAGTTCATATTTATACGCATCTTGATATCGATTGCTTAATGTGTATGTATCAAAAAATCGATTCTACACCTTAATATAAGATTGTGAAATTGCTCCAAATACACTGTCGCTATGGCTATACGACAACTCTATGAAAGCTCCAATAACATCAAAACGGCTAATTAACAGAAATATGTAAAGTTCATATTTTTACGCATCTTGATATCGATTGCTTAATGTGTATGTATCAAAAAATCGATTCTACACCTTAATATAAGATTGTGAAATTGCTCCAAATACACTGTCGTTATGGCTATACGACAACTCTATGAAAGCTCCAATAACATCAAAACGGCTAATTAACAGAAATATGTAAAGTTCATATTTTTACGCAACTTGATATCGATTGCTTAATGTGTATGTATCAAAAAATCGATTCTACACCTTAATATAAGACTGTGAAATTGCTCCAAATACACTCTCGCTATGGCTACACGACAACTCTATGAAAGCTCCAATAACATCAAAACGGCTAATTAACAGAAATATGTAAAGTTCATGTTTTTACGCATCTTAATATCGATTGCTTAATGTGTATGTATCAAAAAATCGATTCTACACCTTAACTTAAGATTGTGAAATTGCTCCAAAGACACTGTCGTTATGGCTATACGACAACTCTATGAAAGCTCCAATAACATCAAAACGGCTAATTAACAGAAATATGTAAAGTTCATATTTTTACGCAACTTGATATCGATTGCTTAATGTGTATGTATCAAAAAATCGATTCTACACCTTAATATAAGATTGTGAAATTGCTCCAAATACACTGTCGCTATGGCTATACGACAACTCTATGAAAGCTCCAATAACATCAAAACGGCTAATTAACAGAAATATGTAAAGTTCATATTTTTACGCATCTTGATATCGATTGCTTAATGTGTATGTACAAAAAATCGATTCTACACCTTAATATAAGATTGTGAAATTGCTCCAAATACACTGTCGCTATGGCTATACGACAACTCTATGACAACTCCAATAACATCAAAACGGCTAATTAACAGATATATGTAAAGTTCATATTTTTACGCATCTTGATATCGATTGCTTAATGTGTATGTAATAAAAAATCGATTCTACACCTTAATATAAGATTGTTATATTGCTCCAAATACACTGTCGCTATGGCTATACGACAACTCTATGACAACTCCAATAACATCAAAACGGCTAATTAACAGAAATATGTAAAGTTCATATTTTTACGCATCTTGATATCGATTGCTTAATGTGTATGTAATAAAAAATCGATTCTACACCTTAATATAAGATTGTTAAATTGCTCCAAATACACTGTCGCTATGGCTATACGACAACTCTATGAAAACTCCAATAACATCAAAACGGCTAATTAACAGAAATATGTAAAGTTCACATTTTTACGCAACCTGATATCGATTGCTTAATGTGTATGTAATAAAAAATCGATTCTACACCTTAATATAAGATTGTTAAATTGCTCCAAATACACTGTCGCTATGGCTATACGACAACTCTATGACAACTCCAATAACATCAAAACGGCTAATTAACAGAAATATGTAAAGTTCATATTTTTACGCAACTTGATATCGATTGCTTAATGTGTATGTAATAAAAAATCGATTCTACACCTTAATATAAGATTGTGAAATTGCTCCAAATACACTGTCGCTATGGCTATACGACAACTCTATGACAACTCCAATAACATCAAAACGGCTAATTAACAGAAATATGTAAAGTTCATATTTTTACGCATCTTGATATCGATTGCTTAATGTGTATGTATCAAAAAATCGATTCTACACCTTAATATAAGATTGTGAAATTGCTCCAAATACACTGTCGCTATGGCTATACGACAACTCTATGAAACTCCAATAACATCAAAACGGCTAATTAACAGAAATATGTAAAGTTCATATTTATACGCATCTTGATATCGATTGCTTAATGTGTATGTACTAAAAAATCGATTCTACACCTTAATAAAAGATTGTGAAATTGCTCCAAATACACTGTCGTAATGGCTATACGACAACTCTATGAAAGCTCCAATAACATCAAAACGGCTAATTAACAGAAATATGTAAAGTTCATATTTTTACGCATCTTGATATCGATTGCTTAATGTGTATGTACAAAAAATCGATTCTACACCTTAATATAAGATTGTGAAATTGCTCCAAATACACTGTCGCTATGGCTATACGACAACTCTATGACAACTCCAATAACATCAAAACGGCTAGTTAGCAGAAATATGTAAAGTTCATATTTTTACGCAACTTGATATCGATTGCTTAATGTGTATGTATCAAAAAATCGATTCTACACCTTAATATAAGATTGTGAAATTGCTCCAAATACACTGTCGCTATGGCTATACGACAACTCTATGACAACTCCAATAACATCAAAACGGCTAATTAACAAAAATATGTAAAGTTCATATTTTTACGCATCTTGATATCGATTGCTTAATGTGTATGTATCAAAAAAGAGATTCTACACCTTAATATAAGATTGTGAAATTGCTCCAAATACACTGTCGTTATTTCTATTAGACAACTCTATGAAAGCTCCAATAACATCAAAACGGCTAATTAACAGAAATATGTAAAGTTCATATTTTTACGCATCTTGATATCGATTGCTTAATGTGTATGTAATAAAAAATCGATTCTACACCTTAATATAATATTGTGAAATTGCTCCAAATACACTGTCGCTATGGCTATACGACAACTCTATGACAACTCCAATAACATCAAAACGGCTAATTAACAGAAATATGTAAAGCTCATATTTTTACGCATCTCGATATCGATTGCTTAATGTGTATGTATAAAAAAATCGATTCTACACCTTAATATAATATTGTGAAATTGCTCCAAATGCACTGTCGTTATACGACAACTCTATGACAACTCCAATAACATCAAAACGGCTAATTAACAGAAATATGTAAAGTTCATATTTTTACGCAACTTGATATCGACTGGTTAATGTGTATGTATCAAAAAATCGATTCTACACCTTAATATAAGATTGTGAAATTGCTCCAAATACACTGTCGCTATGGCTATACGACAACTCTATGACAACTCCAATAACATCAAAACGGCTAATTGACAGAAATATGTAAAGTTCATATTTTTACGCATCTTGATATCGATTGCTTAATGTGTATGTAATAAAAAATCGATTCTACACCTTAATATAAGATTGTTAAATTGCTCCAAATACACTGTCGCTATGGCTATACGACAACTCTATGACAACTCCAATAACATCAAAACGGCTAATTAACAGAAATATGTAAAGTTCATATTTTTACGCATCTTGATATCGATTGCTTAATGTGTATGTAATAAAAAATCGATTCTACACCTTAATATAAGATTGTTAAATTGCTCCAAATACACTGTCGCTATGGCTATACGACAACTCCATGACAACTCCAATAACATCAAAACGGCTAATTAACAGAAATATGTAAAGTTCATATTTTTACGCATCTTGATATCGATTGCTTAATGTGTATGTAATAAAAAATCGATTCTACACCTTAATATAAGATTGTTAAATTGCTCCAAATACACTGTCGCTATGGCTATACGACAACTCTATGACAACTCCAATAACATCAAAACGGCTAATTAACAGAAATATGTAAAGTTCATATTTTTACGCATCTTGATATCGATTGCTTAATGTGTATGTAATAAAAAATCGATTCTACACCTTAATATAAGAATGTTAAATTGCTCCAAATACACTGTCGCTATGGCTATACGACAACTCTATGACAACTCCAATAACATCAAAACGGCTAATTAACAGAAATATGTAAAGTTCATATTTTTACGCAACTTGATATCGATTGCTTAATGTGTATGTAATAAAAAATCGATTCTACACCTTAATATAAGATTGTGAAATTGGTCCAAATACACTTTCGCTATGGCTATACGACAACTCTATGACAACTCCAATAACATCAAAACGGCTAATTAACAGAAATATGTAAAGTTCATATTTTTACGCATCTTGATATCGATTGCTTAATGTGTATGTAATAAAAAATCGATTCTACACCTTAATATAAGATTGTTAAATTGCTCCAAATACACTGTCGCTATGGCTATACGACAACTCTATGACAACTCCAATAACATCAAAACGGCTAATTAACAGAAATATGTAAAGTTCATATTTTTACGCAACTTGATATCGATTGCTTAATGTGTATGTAATAAAAAATCGATTCTACACCTTAATATAAGATTGTGAAATTGCTCCAAATACACTGTCGCTATGGCTATACGACAACTCTATGACATCTCCAGCAACATCAAAACGGCTAATTAACAGAAATATGTAAAGTTCATATTTTTACGCAACTTGATATCGATTGCTTAATGTGTATGTAATAAAAAATCGATTCTGCACCTTAATATAAGAATGTTGTATTGCTCCAAATACACTGTCGCTATGGCTATACGACAATTCTATGAAAGCTCCAAAAACATCAAAACGGCTAATTAGCAGAAATATGTAAAGTTCATATTTTTACGCAACTTGATATCGATTGCTTAATGTGTATGTAATAAAAAATCGATTCTACACCTTAATATAAGATTGTTAAATTGCTCCAAATACACTGTCGCTATGGCTATACGACAACTCTATGACAACTCCAATAACATCAAAACGGCTAATTAACAGAAATATGTAAAGTTCATATTTTTACGCATCTTGATATCGATTGCTTAATGTGTATGTAATAAAAAATCGATTCTACACCTTAATATAAGATTGTTAAATTGCTCCAAATACACTGTCGCTATGGCTATACGACAACTCTATGACAACTCCAATAACATCAAAACGGCTAATTAACAGAGATATGTAAAGTTCATATTTTTACGCATCTTGATATCGATTGCTTAATGTGTATGTAATAAAAAATCGATTCTACACCTTAATATAAGATTGTTAAATTGCTCCAAATACACTGTCGCTATGGCTATACGACAACTCTATGACAACTCCAATAACATCAAAACGGCTAATTAACAGAAATATGTAAAGTTCATATTTTTACGCATCTTGATATCGATTGCTTAATGTGTATGTAATAAAAAATCGATTCTACACCTTAATATAAGATTGTTAAATTGCTCCAAATACACTGTCGCTATGGCTATACGACAACTCTATGAAAGCTTCAATAACATCAAAACGGCTAATTAACAGAAATATGTAAAGTTCATATTTTTACGCAACTTGATATCGACTGGTTAATGTGTATGTAATAAAAAATCGATTCTACACCTTAATATAAGATTGTGAAATTGGTCCAAATACACTTTCGCTATGGCTATACGACAACTCTATGACAACTCCAATAACATCAAAACGGCTAATTAACAGAAATATGTAAAGTTCATATTTTTACGCATCTTGATATCGATTGCTTAATGTGTATGTACTAAAAAATCGATTCTACACCTTAATATAAGATTGAAATTGCTCCAAATACACTGTCGCTATGGCTATACGACAACTCTATGAAATATTCCAATAACATAACAGAAATATGTAAAGTTCATATTTTTACGCATCTTGATATCGATTGCTTAATGTGTATGTACAAAAAATCGATTCTACACCTTAATATAAGATTGTTAAATTGCTCCAAATACACTGTCCCTATTGCTATAGGATAACTCTATGACAACTCCAATAACATCAAAACGGCTAGTTAACAGAAATATGTAAAGTTCATATTTTTACGCAACCTGATATCGATTGCTTAATGTGTATGTAATAAAAAATCGATTCTACACCTTAATTTAGGATTGCTAAATTGTTCCAAATACACTGTCGCTATTGCTATAGGACAACTCTATGACAACTCCAATAACATCAAAACGGCCAATTAGCAAAAATATGTAAAGTTCATATTTTTACGCATCTTGATATCGATTTCTTAATGTGTATGTAATAAAAAATCGATTCTACACCTTAATATAAGAATGTTATATTGCTCCAAAT
>NW_026091833.1:0-8440 GCF_024586455.1 Bactrocera neohumeralis | reverse complement strand
TGGCAAAAAGGCGAAATGAAATGACGGGGCCAAAATGCAAGGGGAACCAAACGACCAAAAAACTATAAAAGGAGAAATAAACTTGACGAAAAACCCATGGGGTGACGCTTATTGGATAGCGCGATAACAAAAAGTGGCTAAGCCCAACCTTGTCCCACTCACTAAAGACTGTAGCATAAACTTTTCCCGCGCAACCGTCTCAATAATATCACTGAAGAATCGGACTAATACCTGCACCAAAGTAACTGACAAAAAGAGGTTGTAGGTACAGCAGAACCTTTTCACAAAGCAACAAGGCATCAGAGTATTCTAGTATTCCTTAACAAGGCCCTAAAGATTACTATTAAACACAACACTGATCCGTTCACAATACTATTCGCAAAGTGCCTGAGGGAGAGGGCATATTTCCAAAATTTGAGGACGTAACGTTTGGTTCTAATACAAAAACCAAAACAAACCCTGCCAGGGAGAACTAAACTGGTACTGACCACTGTGCATGCTAGATACGGTGGGGAAAATACTAGAGCGAATAATTAGCGGTACGCCTGAGTAACATCTCGAAAAGAGCTACCGGGGCTGGCTGATAAGCAATATGATTCCGCAGACACAGGTAGCAACATCTACAGGGTTCTACTATATAGTTGCGCCTCCCACTACCCAAGAAGAGGCAATAATTCGATACGCGGACGACATCGTACGGTGGAATGTGATCGAGTGACACCGGAGAATATATTGCTTTTCATGATCGAATAGAAGGTGGTCTGGGACAGACTGCGAAAACAGAAATATTAATCGGAAATAGAATGTATCGAATAATAGAATGAAGAACCGAATGGCTGAGCTTGATCCCACGATGTAATGCCTGACGGCAGTTCCGTGGTCCAAATACAAGCAAAGACGACGGAGTTCAGGGTTTATTACGTAGGCGTACTGTGCTCCCAGACCGCCTTGAGCATGTGGCCAATACGAATCGTGCATATCGTTCGGGAAAATGACGATAACCTCTTTGAAGATTCCTCCAAAAACAAAACAAAAAACAGAGACCGTCGATTAAGTATTCGTTTCCTTGCCCAGATGATAAAGTTATCGAAGTGTTAAAATTATCAAAAATTGTGACGGAGCACTTAAAAATGCGCAAGGTGTGCGCGGAGATGGTACTCACTGACGATCAGAAATCGCGGCGAGTGGAAGTGTGCCAAGAAGATTTGAATATGTGTGAAAGTGACCCCCAATTTTTGAGTAACGTAATCAAAGGTGACGAGTCATGGATTTTTGAGTATGACCCTGACCAAAAAGCGAGAAAGTTCACTGATCGCTATTCACTTGGGAGGCCAGGAAACGATTCTTTACATATGGCTCAAGCAGTTCACGACTTCCGGTCTTTGACCAAGTATCTTCTGGGTAGCCTAAGAACATCCGTTCGAAGGCGAGCTAAAGTAAGAAGGCGAAACATCTCCTATACAGGGTTGTGCGCTGGTTTGGAAGCCGCAACGAAAAATACAATGAAAACTAATCTACAGCCTCGGATGAGAGACCCCAATTTGAAAACGACCATGGAAAACGAAATAAAGGACACGATTTGAGGGCATGCACCTGAAAATCCAGTCCCTCAATTGGGAAGATGCTGCTGTCCAGATGGTTGATGTCCTGTTAGAGTGAAGGTGATATCACCGCCGTCCAAGAAATGCGACGGACGGGACAAGCACTGAGGCGAGGTTTTTGTGGTATTTACTGGTGGCCATATATGAGTGCAAATTTGGTGGGGATTCGTGGGAGAGAGACTCCGCCGCCGAGTTTTATCATTCACTCCGGTGGATGAACGTCTCAGCCACAATCCGCATCAAGGCGAGATCTTTCAACATACATATCGCTGACTTGCGTCCTGATGGAAAAGAAGGACGAAGGGTGGAGGCTGATTGGCTTCGCCGGGCCCAGGAATATGGTTATCTGTAGTACTAGACTCAGCATAGGAAAATTCATCTAGCCACCTGGCTATCTCGGATCGCCACTAACCATGTCTATCATGCTGTGATAGGCTGAAGGCTCGTAACCAGTGCTAGGTGCGCTCCGAGATCCTAACATGGACTCCGGACCACTACCTGGGCAGCCAAAATTCGCACCTCTCCTCTGTGCAGCAACAAACGCAAGTCAAAAACACAAGGAATGTTGCACGTCGAAGCTTCAATCACAACAGACAGAAGAACGATTCCCGACTTGCCTACTCTCTGAGAGCACTCGTCAACAATTCGGTATGAGGGAACTATGGGACGGCATTTCAAGCTCTTAGACATAATTTTCAATTCCAAATAAACTTACAGTTTTGGTTTTTCTATTTATTTCTCCGTTGGCAAAAACTTGTTTTACGGAATTGAGAATATTAAAATCAAACTTCCAGAGTTTATTCAGCGAATGCTTTTTACGAACTTCGAACTTATGCCTGGAATTGTTCCGGTACGATAGCAATTTAACTTTCTCGAAAACAGTAAGGATAAGACTGATTAAATTTTATAAATCCTTTGCAAACTTTGTCATGCAAGTACTTTCATGGTTCTAAGTTTATTTTTCTGTGCCCAAAAATAAGGTGAGACTTGAATTGAAGCTGCACGCGCGTCGAAGGATTTGGAATTATTTTTTTTTTAGGTAGGTACTGTCAGTCACACATTTATGTCAAATGTCAAAATATTCATTAGTGTTTGAGATATGTCATTTTGTGAGCTGCTAAAAGTGAGTTTTTCGTTTTTGATGTCGAAATTCGGTGAGCAAAGAATTTGCACATTAAGTTTTGTTTACGGAATCAATTTTCTGCTGCGGATACGTTGAGGATGGTGCAGAACGCCTTTGGTGATGAGGCTATGTCTAAAAAAAATGTTTACAAGTGGTATAGTGAGTTCCAAGCCGGCCGTGAACGTGTCGAAGACGAAGAGCGTCCAGGGCGACAATCAACCTCAACCGGCGAAGCTCACGTTCAACAAATCAAAGATTTGGTTTTGAAAACCCGTCGATTAACAATTAGAGACCGTCGTTTCTTCAAGGTCATTCGCTACGTGGCGCCAACCGGTTGATATTCCAAGCGAGCCAGGTCCTTCTCCACTTGGTCCTTCCAACGGAGGAGGTCTTTCCTCTTCCTCTGCTTCCCCAGGTCCTTCTCCACTTGGCGGGTACTTCCTCTTCTCTGCGTCGAATACTTTCAGAGCTGGAGTGTTTTCGTCCATCCGGACAACATGACCTAGCCAGCGTAGCCGCTGTCTTTTAATTCGCTGAACTATGTCAATGTCGTCGTATATCTCGTACAGCTCATCGTTCCATCGAATGCGATATTCGCCGTGGCCAACGCGCAAAGGACCATAAATCTTTCGCAGAACTTTCTCTCGAAAACTCGCAACGTCGACTCATCAGTTGCTGTCATCGTCCAAGCCTCTGCACCATATAGCAGGACGGGAATTATGAGCGACTTATAGAGTTTGGTTTTTGTTCGTCGAGAGAGGACTTTGCTTTTCAATTGCCTACTCAGTCCGAAGTAGCACCTGTTGGCAAGAGCAATCCTGCGTTGGATTTCCAGGCTGACATTGTTGGTGGTGTTAATACTGGTTCCTAAATAGACGAAATTATCTACAACTTCAAAGTTATGACTGTCAACAGTGACGTGAGAGCCAAGTCGCGAGTGCGACGACTGTTTGTTTGATGACAGGAGATATTTCGTTTTGCCTCGTTCACTGCCAGACCCATTTTCTGTGCTTCCTTGTCCAGCCTGGAGAAAGCAGAACTAACGGCGCGGTGTTGAGGCCGATGATATCAATATCATCGGCATACGCCAGCAGCTGTACACTCTTATAGAAGATGGTACCTTCTCTGTTTAGTTCTGCAGCTCGAACTATTTTCTCCAGAAGCAGGTTGAAGAAGTCGCACGATAGGGAGTCGCCTTGTCTGAAACCTCGTTTGGTATCGAACGGCTCGGAGAGGTCCTTCCCGATTCTGACGGAGCTCTTCGTGTTGCTCAACGTCAGTTTACACAGCCGTATTAGTTTTGCGGGGATACCAAATTCAGACATCGTGGCATAAAGGCAGCTCCTTTTCGTGCTATCGAAAGCAGCTTTGAAATCGACGAAGAGGTGGTGTGTGTCGATTCTCCTTTCACGGTCTTTTCCAAGATTTGGCGCATGGTGAATATCTGGTCGGTTGTTGATTTTCCAGGTCTGAAGCCACACTGATAAGGTCCAATCAGTTTGTTGACGGTGGGCTTTAATCTTTCACACAATACGCTCGATAGAACCTTATATGCGATGTTGAGGAGGCTAATCCCACGGTAGTTGGCGCAGATTGTGGGGTCTCCTTTTTTTGATTGCATAGCACACTTAAATTCCAATCGTTGGGCATGCTTTCGTCCGACCATATTTTACAAAGAAGCTGATGCATGCTCCTTATCAGTTCTTCGCCGCCGTGTTTGAATAGCTCGGCCGGCAATCCATCGGCCCCCGCCGCTTTGTTGTTCTTCAGGCGGGTAATTGCTATTCGAACTTCTTCATGGTCGGGTAATGGAACGTTTGCTCCATTGTCATCGATTGGAGAATGGGGTTCGCCTTCTCCTGGTGTTGTGCGTTCCCTGCCATTCAGCAGGCTGGAGAAGTGTTCCCTCCATAATTTAAGTATGCTCTGGGCATCGGTCACTAGATCACCTTTGGGGTTCTACAAGAGTATGCTCCGGTCTTGAAACCTTCTGTAAGCCGCCGCATTTTTTCGTAGAATTTTCGAGCATTACCCCTATTGATAAGCTGGCCGCAAGCTCTTCGTACTCACGCATTTCGGCCTCTTTCTTTTTCTGTCTGCAAATGCGTCTCGCTTCCTCTTCAACTCTCGGTATCTATCCCATCCCGCACGTGTTGTGGTCGATCGTAACGTTGCGAGGTAGGCAGCCTGGGTTTCTCCCGCTGCGACACGGCACTTTCGTCGTACCAGTTGTTCTTTTTGCACTTTCCGAAAGCCAATGGTTCTTGGTGTTTACACCACGATAATGCACCATCCCATACTGCCCTCGTAATTCGTGATCATTTCGCCAAAAACTCAACCCATATCGTTCCGCAACCACCGTATTCACCTGACCTGGCGCCGTGCGACTTCTGGCTGTTTACCAAGCTCAAAAGACCGCTCCGGGGACACCGTTTTTAAACGATAGAGGAGATTCAAGCCGCATGAAGGCCATCCCGGAAAGTGACTACAACCGGTGTTTCGAAAATTGGAAAATCCGTCGGCATAAGTGCATTGCATCAGCAGGGGATTACTTTGAACGGGATGAAATTGATTTGGAAGAATAAATAAAAAATTTTCAAAATAAATACAATATCACCTTATTTTTTTGGGCACAGTGTTATATATAAAATCTTAATTTTACCCTGTCTTTAAGTCGTTAAAAATGTTATTGACATCGTGGCGGGGGCGAACTCATAAAGTATTCGCTCATTGAGAAAAAAATTTGTAGGTCCCATTTTCCGTCAGGGCATGGGCGCAGATCAGCGATATGTTTCGTCGCTGTCGACAACGATGGAGCGCAAGCGTACGTGTCATTTGCACAATTGCAAGAATGATAGAGAAAGGGATATCGCAATGCGCATTCTTGATTTATGTCAGCTATTTTTGCCTACGTCACGATTGTCTTGTTGTTATTCACCCTGTTCAAAGTGTGTTTGAATTTATAAATTATGTTTTTATATTCTTGCAATCAACCACTATACTCACACCTTCAGTTTTGTTCCGGAAATAAATGGTGCATAGATATATATATTCGTAGTATATATTTCGTTAAATACATAAATGATCAGAATGACGTACGTACAAGCAGTAACTTAGATATAAATTGAGATATTTGATAAAATTTGATATATAGTAGGGTCACATATCTAGCAATCTCGGCAAATTTATTACGTGACATTCTTATCTTATTCCTATATTACAGTGAGAAAATGGGCGAAATCAGCCAAAACTACGCCACTTCACCTTATAACCAAAAATTGTCCAAATTGTCGAAATCCAACTAAAACTGTTCTAAGCCACTATGTACCAAATGTGTGGTAAGTGTATGGGATATACAATCGAAATTCAGAGATAATTCCTTCCTGGCAATAGTACCTCGTATCAATAATGGGTTCAATCATGTCAATATTTTCCTAAGCTTCCATATCTTTATATATATAAAATCTTCTGACCGTGTGTTTTGTAGTTGAACTGCCCTAAACGGCTGGACCGATTTCGACGAAATTTTTGTGTGTTCAAGGAGATTCGGGAATGGTTTAGATTCACAATCTGGTCCACTGGAAAATGTTTTTTAAATTAATTTTTCATTTGTAATTAATTGCTATGTTTGGAATGTTTGACCGATGATTGCGCTACCATCGCAGTATCCAATATTCAAACCTTAAATTGGCGTAAACGTGCAATAAACAAAACGATGCCAAAGTAAAAGGCGACATCTGTAGACAAGTTTTCATAACGTGGACAGAGTTGTTCGTTCTTAAGTAATAAATTGGGTGATTCAATACATCTATGGGTAGCTAAAACATTTTTTCATACCTAACTACTGACAGGCAATTTAAAATTGCAAAAGATCTGGCATAAAAACTAGCGGAATAACTGAAGTGTTGATAAAAAGTACTATTAAAATTTGAGATATACAGAAATATGTTCGAAGCATTGCAAGACTGATGCCATAACCTTGCCAGCCGATTTTTTTGTCTTTCCACCGTTTCTTAATATGCAGTCCACCAGGCTGACAATCGATTGGACTCGACTGATTTCATTGATGCACAGCCCAAATTCAATAGTATTTTATCCCAAAACCAATTCTTTTCTTAACGCACGAATTTTTTGATACATTTTTGTTGCTTCACCAAAAATGCGAGTATTCCTTAACTAATACTTATAAGCTAACAAATAGAAATCATGTAGATGGTATTAGTAGTACAACCTATGTATCAGCCACAGTAAAACGGGGAACGGGTCCTCTAGTATCTAATACAAATATTTTCGAACTCTCGGTGATTACATACCGTATATATCGCCTTATTAGAGGCCAGAACGACGTCCACTTTTTCATTTTTTTTTGCCCACAGGTGCCTTTGCTACTCACGATCCTGTGCTAAATTTGAGTTTTATATCTTAATTTAGTGTTTAGTTATGGCACCTTATAGGTTTTTCGGTTACGCCCATCTACAGCTTTCAATTAGTTTAAGGTGATGCGAACAACTGTTAAACTCTGTGGCAACATGAAATTAAAATCATGCGTGCATGTGTAAAGTGCATTTCTTGGGCCTGGAGACTCTCTGAATATAATTTTCAGTTTGAATTGGGTGATAATAATATTGTGATAGCAGTAATTTACTTTTGGAAATAAACACTCTCTTGGGTTTATGTTTGGGAATCCAACAAAGTTACTAGACGAGGCTCATTTTACTTACATAAGTAATTATATTTTCTTATATTCCTTTTAGACCAAGGGTGGATAACGTTAGTACTTTGAATAAGTACAACAACGAGCAGTTAGCAGAAATTAAATGTTTTGGGAGTACCCAATTTTCAATTCTAAGAAGTATGTTGCAAATTATACTAAAGGCATCTAAACGAAAACTAGAAAGAGAAGAGTAGTTAAGTCAGACTGTGTAAATAGAATTGCACCCATTTCTAAAGCGTACAAACTGATGAGATAGAGTGAGGGAACGATTGCACGCCTACGGTTTGGCTTGAAACACCCAAAATAGTATATTGGAATAGATGATGGAGATAGTTTGATCAATGAGCAAAGCAGAATAACATGTAGCACAAGTATAATGCTTAGCTATACCAGAGCTAACGCTCGCTTCCCTATCCACTTGAGAAAACCGAAACCAACGACGCTGTTTTTATCAATATTCTCGACGTTCGTTAGCAGGTGTCTTCTTTGCGGTACTTATCTTCTTTTTTCCAAAAGAAAAGAACAAAGAAAAAAGTGTCATTTTGTCTTTTTTTCAAACGACACGGGGGTCCTACCACCCCCAGGGGCTTTTTTGGGCCCCCAAATCGAAAGGGGGTTGTTTTGGGGGGATTAAAAATTCTGAAAGCGGGGGAAAGAAAATTTTCTTAGGGGGTTTCCCCCTTTTTTTACGAGGAACAACCAGGTGGCCAGCCACCTTCCCAAAAAAAAGAATATTCCCCGTGAATGGCCTCAAAAAAAAATCCCGAGTTTATGCCAAAAGGTATTCCCCGAGGGTGTTTTTTTGCAGGAGGTTATTTTCGGTTTCCAAAAACCCAAACCCCAACCCGTGGGGGGCGCCTTCAAACGAAAGTTTTTGGTACTTTTTACAGAAAATAAGAAGGAAAAATTATAAATTAAAGTTTGATAAAAATTTCCTAACAATAGTAAACTTTTATAAAAAAGAGTTGATTTGGGCAAATTTTTCCCGAGGGCCCTTTTAAT
>NW_026091832.1:0-6570 GCF_024586455.1 Bactrocera neohumeralis | reverse complement strand
TACCTAAATGTAAAGTTATGGTATTTTTTCCAAATCCACTGCCGTTATGGTCTTATGTCAACTTAAGTAAAATGATGAGGGTTAATTAACTTTAATCTGCTAAGCTAATGATTTGAAGCAACTTGATATGGATTTTAAATGTGTACATGGAAGAAAGTCGATTTTATACCTAAATGTAAAATTGTGGAAATTTTTCCAAATGCACTGCCGTTATGGCCTTATGTCAACTTGGGTAAAATAATGATGGTTAATTAACTCTAATATGTGAATTTCCGCATCGTCGGTGCTATCGTCACAGCAGCGGTATGTGCCACTTGCAGGGCACTAAAAACCCCCTCTAAGGAACCGTCGCCCACCCTGGGACCGCGTTTGCATTACTTCAGGGTGGCGTTCCATTTTTCTCATTGAGAGATTTACATCTGCGCACCTGCGTCCAGGTCCCGCTTTTTGCTGCGTAGCAAGAGTGCAGCGAATTTCTTGATGATGCCCCAGTTTTCTTCACTTTCCAACATAACGCTGACTAAATTGTCCGCGTTTATTGGGCCAACCAGGTCCTCTACAGCGGTGCGTTCTCCTTGCCAGCGCGCACATTCGAAGAATGTATGTTCAGCGTCGTCTTCTGTCGCGTCGTTATATAGGCATGACGGCTCTTCGACTTTTCCCATTCTGTGGAGGTACTTTTTGAAGTACCCGTGACCGGATAACAGCTGGGTTGTGTAAAAATCTACCTCTCCGAATTTTCGGCCTGTCCATGAGTCTAGATCTTTTATAAGCCTGGCCGTCCATCTGCCGCGACTTTCGGTGTCCCATCTTTGTTGCCATGTTATTAATGTTTCTTTCTTTATTTGTTCTATTGCGCTTTTGTTGTTATCGGATGACTGCTTTAGCTCCCACAGCTTTTTCCTTTCGTGTGCTAGAAGGTCAATTGGGGCATTTCCGCTTATAACTAATATTGCCTCGCCGGACACTGTTCGGTAGGCTGATGCAACTCTGAGGGCTGCTGTGCGGTGCACTCTGGCCGCTACCTTACGCCGGTTTTTCTTTTTAAGTACATCTGCCCATATCTCAGCTCCGTATAATAAAACGCTGATTGTTGTCGACATTAGGAGTTTTCTCTTTTCTTGACTGGGGCCTCCTATGTTGGCCATTAGTCGGCTCAGTTGAGAGGTGATCTTCGCTGCCTTTCCTGCGGCGTGCTGGATTTGTACCCAGAAGGTTAGTCTGGGGTCCAGTCTTACGCCTAGGTAATTAACTGCTTTTTTTGTCCTAAGAATATCCGTAGTCGTATGCATGGTTATTTCGAGAGGTATGTGCTTATTTGTTAGCAGCAGTAGCTCTGTTTTTTCCGTAGCGAGCTGGAGGCTGTGTGAGTCGAGCCATGCTTGGGTCCGTATCATGACCTGGTTCAGCTTTCTTCGCGCTTCTTCTGTGTCCCTTGCTGTGATTACTGCTGCAATGTCGTCGGCGTAGCCTATTAAATACGATTCATCTGGCATTTCTAGTTTTAATATAGCGTCATAGCTAATGTTCCATAAGTCTGGTCCGAGGATGGATCCTTGTGCTGCTCCTGACGTGACCGCTATCTGTCGTGATCCTTCTTTAGTGTCGTACAGCAATTTCCTATTGCTAAGGTAGCTCCGCACCACGGCCCTGAGGTAGTCGGGTACCTTAAAGCTTTTCTCGAGAGCGTCGATCATATCTACCCATCTAGCGCTGTTGAAGGCGTTTCGGACATCTAGAGTCGCCAGCAACACTATTCTTTTGTATTTATGCCATCTACGTTGTGCGACTTCTACGCTTTCGATGACGCATTTTATTGCTCCTATGGTCGATCTGCCGGGTCTAAAGCCATATTGTCTAGGGGACAGTCCTCCAGCTTCGTTGATAGCCGCTTCAAGTCTGGGTTTAAGCAGGGTTTCGTATAGCTTTCCCGCTGTGTCAAGCATACATAGAGGGCGGTATGCTGATGGCGAATTGGGGTCTCCTTTTCCCTTACTGATTAGAACCAGCCGTTGCTTTTTCCAGGGTTCAGGGAATATTCCGGCTTCAAGGCAGGCGTTGTACATGTTCAGTAGTACTCCTGGGCGCTCTGCAGCGATTATTTTGAGAATTTCTGATGGGATCCCGTCCGGTCCGGGGATTTGTTGGCCTTGAGCTTTGCAGTGGCTAGTTGCAGCTCCTCAAGGGTAAACCGGGGGATTTGCGTCGGTCTTAGGATGTGTTCTGGGTCCCTAGCCCTTGTTTCGTGTGTGGGGAATAGTGCGTTCACAATGTTATCCATTTTGGCAGCGGTTAGATCAGGTGGCTTTGCTCGAGCGCCGAGTTTCTTCATCACTATTTTATACCCGAGTCCCCAGGGGTTTCTATTTATATCCTCGCGTAGTTCCTCCCATTTTTTCTTTTTGCTGTCGTCGATGGCATGCTTTAGCTCCTTCTTTGCTAATTTGTATTGATCGGCTTCTTGAGTTGCGGCTCCTCTACGCCTGGATCTCGTGTAGGATCTACGAAGGCGGAGGCATGTCCGTCTGAGTTGGGCTATATTTTCAGTCCACCAGTAAACTGCTGCTTTATGTTTGCTGTGGGAGGCCTTGGGCATTGCTTTTTGACAGGCTCTTTTTATATTAAGCATTGTGTGCTCGACAGTTTTTCCTGCGATTATGGGGGTTGCTAGATGGGTTTTGGTCGTCTATTGCGGAGATTAATTTCGAAGTATCTAGCTTCGCAATGTTCCACTTTCGTGTTCCAGTTGTTTTCCTCTGCTGGTTAGTGCTTGTTCCCGTGTCGATCATAAATGAGATGTAGTGATGATCGCTGCCAGTGTAATCCTCCAGGACCTTCCAGTTCTTTATTGAGCCTGCCATGCGTTCTGTTGATAGGGTAATGTCTGGTGTGGTTTCCTCGCATCCCGGTCTTCTAAACGTGGTTGCATTTCCCGTATTGTGCACTACTAGCCCTAGCCGCGCAGCCATTTCTACAATGCGCTTTCCTCTCGAGTCCGTGCTTGGTAGACCCCACTCTACGGCTCTGGAATTTAGGTCTCCGGCGATAATCAATTGACCTTCTATAGACCTGGCTGTATCCTCTATGTTGTCGAGCTTTCCTTGAAATTCCTGTATACTATCGCTTGGCGTCAAGTAGCAGCTGATTACTGTAAAAAGGTCGCTTTTGGCCCAGACGAAGCCGTTGCCGTTCCCATTGTTTACAGTCCTGATATTACTCCCTGGTGGTAGCCATATAGCGGCGGTTGAGCTGCTATCTTCTAGCCAGATACCTCTCTCTTTCTTTTTGTATTGCTCGCTTATGATGATCATCTCGTAGTCGCTCTCCGTCACCATTTGCGAGAGTAGTGCGTCGGCAGTCTTGCATCTATGCATGTTGGCCTGTAGGATATTCATTTGCCTCGGTAATTCCTATATACCGTGCATTTTGCGGAGCCCGGGATGTGATCGATTTTTTCATGTTTGGCCTCTTTGCAAAGGCAACATGAAGGAAGCTTCTCGCAATCTTTCAATTTATGACCTGGTTGGCCGCATTTTATGCAAACACCTTGTCCCCTTCTATCGGGCCCTTTGCAGTCCCAGGTTAAGTGTCCTGGACCAAAGCAGCGGAAACACCTTTTGGGGGTTTCTTTCAGCCGCAGCCTGCAGCTAACCCAGCCGATTTTGATGCGTGCCTGTCGCATTAGTGCATCAGCTCTATCCTGGTCCAGCGTTACATATGCCCTTACCTGCTCTCTTGTGTTAGGAGCTGTTATGTTGATCGCCAAGCCTTCGGTGGGGTCCTGTAGCGCTTCTTTGACAGCCCCTGCTACTTCTTCTTTTGTTGTCAGCGAGTCGAGGTCTCTAATTTCTATAGTAACCTTAGTTTTCAGGTCGGCTACAGTTGCAGTCTCTTTGAGAGTGGATTTAAGTGCCTCACAGAAGCTGGTCTTTGTGGACTGTCCCTTCTCTAGCTCTAGTAATAGGGCTCCGGCTCTTGTTTTGCGGATCCCTTTGATTTTGACTTCTGCCTCTTTAAGATCTACCTTGCTACGGATATTCTTGAGGACTTCGGCGTAGCTGTTTCCTTCTGCTGGTTTTATTATAACGGCCTCTGTTTGTCGTTTCGGCCTGTTATTTCCTTTCTGGTTTGCGGCCATGTTGTTGGCTGGTTGCCTCTTGTTTGCGTTTTTAGGCGCTTCTTCCCTCGTTCCTTCGTTGACGTGAGTTTTCCTGGCTTTTTTAGGCAAAACTTTTTGCCACTGGCTGTCGTTTTCGTGTCGTGGTCGCACTGTTTCTCGCGGCTCCACGGGGCTTGTCGCACGCCGCTTCGAGGTTGCTGACTCGGGGGTCGCGATGCGTCTGCTTAGGTGTACCCGCCTTTTCTCGGTTTCCGCAGTGAGCCAATTTCTGCGGTAGCTCTTAATGACGTCGAAGAGCTCGTCTAGCTGTGCCGCTCCGTTCTTTACGTCCATGCTGACGTTCTTTTGCTTCGCCATCGCCAACTTCATTTTTTGCACTATCCCCTTGCACTTTTCCAGGGATTCTTCTTCTGCTCGTCTCATTTGGGTGATGTATTCTTGTTTCGGCGAGCTCTGATTTCCGTCTTTTGTGGCAGCTGGGGTACTCTTCCCTTCTCCCTGCTTTGCCGGTGCTGCTTGTGGGGCTGGAGTCTCCCTTGAGTCTGCCTTTTCGCCAGTTTTGTCCGTCTGCTTTGGGGTGTCGGTGAGTATGGGGGATCTGAGTATCCTGCTGCTTCTGCGGAACACCGTTCCGTATTCCTCTTCTTGTACGTCTTTGTTTTGCTGTTCCCTCTGTTGGGTTTTTTGTTGTAGTTGCGGTGTATTCATTTTTTCTGTTGGGTCTCCGCTTCAAGCCGCTATCTCCGCACGTTGTAGCAGTTGCCCTTTATGAACCCCGTGGTTATCTATGCAAGCAGAGAGGCCACGCAAGGGTTGACACAAGTCCTTATGGGAGCTTGTGTTCAGAGCCAGGTTCGGGCACGAATCAGGAGTTCGTCTCAACTGAACCTGTACGGCCATAGAAATTATGGCGACGTGCATTGAACGTACTTGAAGACCTGCCATGGTTTTAACGAGACGGAGGTGAGAGCAGTATTAGCCTGCCAGCCATTTCGATAAGATGTCACTCTTATCTACTGAGGTGACAGAATACTGCCCTCCCCAGCCCTTTGTCGGTCTTATCCGTTTCGGTTTTCCAGTATTCCGTAATCAGAATCTTACTGGTCTCGATTCTGATGGGCTCTTGCCCAGGGTTTTTCTTCGTCTTCTGTGCACCTTTGGTGCTGGTCGCTGTGTCCTCGTCGCTTTGTTGCCTCCCTTTCAGAGTAGGTTCACCTTCTGTGCAACCCTGGTAGGGCTTGTGGATGTTTGTTTAAGGTTGGCGCGTGAGGCGTTTTGAGCCAAGCTCTCCTCTCCTGCAGCTCTTGGTCGGGGGCTGCGTACTACTATTCGCAGCTGACCTACTTAGCGTAGGCCGTCCACTATCCGCCAGCTGTGACCCCGGTAGTAACCTGAGCTCAGCCTTACCAGAAGGTTAAATAACTTTAAATGTGAAGCTAGTGATTTGAAGCAACTTGATATGGATTTTAAATGTGTACATGGAAGAAAGTCGATTTTATACATAAATGTAAAATTATGGAATTTTTCCAAATGCACTGCCGTTATGGTCTTATGTCAACTTGAGTAAGATGATAAGGGTTAATTAACTTTAATATGTGAATTTAATAATTTGAAACAACTTGATATCGAATTTTAAATGTGTACTTGCAACAAAGTCGTTAATTAAATGTAAAATTAATATGCACTGCCCTAATGGTGTTAATAATTGATGAAGCAACTTGATATTTGAAGCAACTTTATATGGATTTTAAATGTGTACATGGAAGAAAGTCGATTTTATACATAAATGTAAAATTATGGAATTTTTCCAAATGCACTGCCGTTATGTTCTAATGTCAACTTGAGTAAAATGATGAGGGTTAATTAACTTTATTATGTTAAGCTAATGATTTGAAACAACTTTATATGGATTTCTAAATGTGTACATGCAAGAAGTCGGTTTTATACCTAAATGTAAAATTAAGGAATTTTTTCCAAATGCACTGCCGTTATGGTCTTATGCCAACTTCTTTAGGATGAAGAAGGTTAATTAACTTTAATATGTTAAGCTAATGATTTGAAGCAACTTGATATAGATTTTTAAATGTGTACATGCAAGAAGTCGGTTTTATACATTAATGTTAAATTATGGAATTTTTTCCAAATGCACTGCCGATATGGCTTTATGTCAACTTGAGTAAAATGATGAGGGTTAATTAACTTAAATGTTAAGCTAATGAATGGAAGCAATTTCGTATGGATTTTAAAATGTGTACATGCAAGAAGTCGGTTTTATACAAATGTAAAGTAACGGAATTTTTTCCAAATGCACTGCCGTTATGGCTTTATGTCAAATTGAGTAAGATGAAGAAGGTTAAATAACTTTAATACGTTAAACTAATTATTTGAAACAACTTCATATGGATTTCTAAATGTGCACATGCAATAAAATCGGTTTTATACCTAAATGT
>NW_026091831.1:0-8716 GCF_024586455.1 Bactrocera neohumeralis | reverse complement strand
AAAAATTGAATATTCAGCAAAAAAATGCTTAGGAAAAGATTTTACGAGCGGTTGACAATAACGCTGGTGGATTCTACTTTCTGGATTCGCCCGGTGGTACAGGGAAAACGTTTCTGATCTCTTTGATTCTTGCTACTATACGGTCACAGCAGAAAATTGCGCTGGCAATTGCTTCGTCAGGCATCGCTGCTACTCTACTTGATAGCGGCCGAACAGCACATTCTGCGTTGAAATTACCGTTGAGCATCCAAGTCGTTGAAACACCAACGTGCAACGTATCGAGGAATTCAACAATGGAAAAAAGTTTTGCGAGGAGCTGGAATAGTTCATGGGATGGGCCCAAGGGCCAAAAAGTCATTAGAAGATTCAATAGAACAATGAAGATTTACGCCAAAAGCAACAATTTTTTGGGGAGCATTAGTCTTATTATCCGGCTATTTTCGGAAAACGTCAGTCTTTCCCTCGATCAACTCCTGCCAGAAAAAAACGTATGAAAATCGCTTTTTGGGAGACATGTTCAAAGGCTAACTCTTACCATCAACATGCGAGTCCAACTGCAAAATGATCGATCCGCAGATCCGCATACCAATCGATGATACCGGTTTGATCACATTGGAACAACTTTGTACACTTTTACAACGAAAAAAAATTTATTGAAAGTGTATTACCAATATTTTTCCCAACACTATCAAGCTAGATTATTTAAGTGAACGCGCAATATTGGCACGAAAATGTACATGTCAACGAAATCAATTTGCCAGTCAAGAAAACCCCAGAGAAGTACAACATATATGTAATGATTGATAGCGTTTTAAATCAAATGGGTTTATCCAACTGAATTCTTGAATTCTCGGGATCCCCCCGGTCTGCCACCGCATCGTTTGTCCTGAAAGTCGGTTCACCCATTATACTTCTACGAAATCTGAAACCGACTTTTTTAATGGACAAGATTTTCAGTCAAAAAATTTGGCCAAATTTGACTGAAGCAACAAATAAATGGCAAGGCAGCAGGGGAAATTCTACTCTTACCACGCATTCCCATGATTCCAACGGACATGCCGTTTGAATTTAAGCGCTTGCAGTTCCCAGAGTCTTGCCTTTGCGATGACCATCAACAAATCGCAAAGGGCAAACGTTTTAATTTTCGGTGTCAATTTGGAAGAACCGTGCTTCTCCCACGGCCAATTGTTCGTCGTATGCTCGAGAATGGGAACACCAAGGTGCTTATTCATTTACGCGCCAGGTGGAAAAATGAAAAATGTTGTATACCAATATGTTTTATAAATGTTTTATAAATAAGTAACAGTTTACAACAATAAAAAACACAAAGTAAAACCTCTTAAGAGTTTTAATCGATTTAGGTGTAGCGAAACGCAATAGGCAACAGCTAGTTAATTGTATTTATCAAATCAACAGAGGAGTTTTTAGGCTCTTTAAATGAAGTTACATTAGAAGTAAATGCCGAAAATTATACAATAAAAACCCAAAAACTTCAGCATATAGGTCATAAATTTATATATCAGGAACGGAATTATCTTTTAAAGAAGCTGTTTATTGCTGCATTGGGCTTCATCTTTTGGAAGCAGTAATGGAGAAATATTTATAAATACTCGACCGGAGTGAACGTGTTCGAATGTAAAACCTAGGGCGGAACTTCAGAACCTTCCTTCAGATTGTACTGAAATATTTGTAGCTGGTATTTTAGACCGTTATGAGCGGCCCGATCAGTTAGAAACTGTTTGTTTAGCAGATTTTGCATCTATGTTTAAATTTGTGAAATCTAATAGAATAGTGCAAAGACAGTGATCATGAAGAAAAGAGGAGGAAGATAATAACGTACCAGATATTGGGGTACCCATTGCACTAGCGGTTTGTTAAAACGTACCAAACCAATTATTATTCGGTACAGAAAGTTTAGTCCTGATGTGACCCAAGTTGAGTATTTCCGCGAAATGGTAATGCTTTTCTATCCATGGCGGAATGAACAGTAAGATCTTATTGAAAATGATAATGAGCTAACTTGTATAACTCACCGTATTTTAATTGAGGGAAATCGAAAAAATATGATGTTTTTGATCAAGGAAAACTGAAAGTGTCTTAGAAAGTCTTTATAATGAGACAGACTTAGAAGAAGCTGTGCAAAATGAACTACCTGTTGGTGGAAATGAGTTTCGGGTGTTAAGACTTCCAGAAATAAGCCCTAATATTAATTTGCTGGATTTGCATGGCGACATACAGCAGATAATGGTACTGAATCTGATTGCAATATTAGGCTTATTGACACCTTACTTGTTCGGTTGAGGGTTATTTTCTCTAGTTCAAGGTTTAATATTAGCAAAGAACATACTTGACTCATTTGATGCATCAGATTAAAACAAGTTGACCATTTTATGAATTCATTGGGGGCGGAGCAGGTTTAGAAAAAGTCGTCTGATATCTGCAATATATCAAGCTCTTAACCATCGCTTCAATTCAACACCTGGATCCATCCCCAAAGTTTTTTAAAAGTTCTCCTTTGTTCACCTACGGGTAAAGCAGCATTCGGGATAGGTGGACTGACACTTCACTCAATATTTTCTCTTCCTGTAAATTTGAGAGAGTTGAGGCCCCTAAGCAGTGACATAGTTAACTCTTTGTATTCCAAACTTGCTGATTTAAAACTAATCATAATTGATGAAATATCAATGGTGGGCGCTCGAATATTTAGCTATGTTGATGCTAGGCTTAAACAAATTTTTAAAACAAACAACCCATTCGGTGTTTGAAGTAACTCTCACCTGTTGGAGATAGGTGGATATTTTCTTCTAACCCTAATGATGCTTACAGCACTTTAGTTGGTTCTCCTTTGTGGGACTTGTTCAAATATTTTGAATTAACAGAAATAAAGAGACTAAGGGACGATCAAGCTTTTGCTATTGCGTTAAACCGTATGGCATCTGGCACTATGACTTATATATCATTAATTCAAACTCGGGTAGTTAAATTTGAAGAAGTCCCCGATGATGCGATCCATTTATTTTGGTCAAACGAAGAGACAACTAATTTCAATGCCCTTAAGCTCAGTCGAATTACAACTAAGCTATTTCTTCAACTGCCAAAGACTCTGTAAGAAGAATGGGTATAGGTGATCAACAAGGGAATATTTTGGAAAGAGTTCAACTTTTCAAAACTTCTGAAACACAGGGCCTTCCTTATCAGTTGACACTAAAAACCTCTGTCTCAGTGAATATAAGCACATGTGATGGGAGAAGTGGAGAACTAATGCAAATTGATTACCCAGTAATTCTTTGGATTAAATTCTTGGAACCTTCTGATGGTTTGATAGCACGATCAAAAAAGCCTCTTCCTTCAGAAAGTTCTTGGACCCAAATTGAAAAAGTTATTAGATCTTTTCAATATAAAAGAAATGAGCAAATTATAATTGAAAGAAATCAGTTTCCAGTTGTTCCAGCTGAGGGAATAACCATTCACAAAAGTCAGGGTGCTACATATAATAAAGTTGTCGTTCATATTCATTCCAGAATGCCTAAAGCAGTGTTTCCCAAAGTGGGCGATAACGCCCCCTTGTGGGCGCTGCAGGTATCAAGGGGGGCGGTAAGAGATCCAGAAAGAAAATGGGGGCGTTGTGTAGAGGCCTGGGGGGTTATTTGTAATTTTATTTAGCTAGGAGGCCTCTTAGACAACGACTACATGAGCTCTCGACTCTCAACAAAAACTTGTGAACATCAACTAATATGAATTAACAAAATGAACAAACTCGGTTCTATATTTCTCTCCGCGTAGTTCATATATCTGTCCTATTTTATTGAACATAGAAAAAATGAAAATCATGTCAATCGGTCGCTCCGTTTCATAACGGGGCATCTCGACAGGATAGAATTTATAGAATACTAACTGTCAAACGGAGGAGGATGGAGTCATGTGTAGAAGTTCACGCAAGTGAGGAAAGTTCTCTGATCGCCATTCACTTGGGAGTGGCCAGAAACAGTTATTTTACACATGGCTCAAGCAGCTCACTACTTCGGTCTTTGACCAAGTATCCTCTGGGTAGCCTAAGAACATCCGTTCGAAGGCGAGCTAAAGTGAGAAGGCGAAACATCCCCCTGCAAGGGTTGTGCGCTGGGTTTGGGACCCGCCACGTAAAAAAACACCCCCAATGAAAAACCAACAGCAGCCTCGGATGAGAGACCCCCCTTTTGATGACGACCATGGCAAACGAAATAAGGACTACGATTTGAGGGCATGCACCTGGAATGTCCGGTCCCTTAATTGGGAAGGTGCCGCTGCCCAGCTGGTTGATGTCCTCGTGAAAATAAAGGCTGACATCACCGCCGTCCAAGAAATGCGATGGACGGGACAAGGACAGAGACGAGTAGGTCCTTGTGACATTTACTACAGTGGCCATATAAAGGGCGCAAGTTTGGTGTAGGATTCGTGGTGGGAGAGAGACTCCGTCGCCGAGTACTATCATTCACTCCGGTGAATGAACGTCTAGCCACAATCCGCATCAAAGCGAGGTTCTTCAACATATCGCTGATTTGCGCCCACGCCCCGACGGAAGAGAAGGACGATGTGACCAAAGATGCCTTCTATGAGCGCTTGGAGCGCGCTTATGAAAACTGCCCCCGCCACGATGTCAAAATCGTGCTTGGCGACTTTAACGCCAGGGTGGGCAAAGAAGGTATATTTGGCACTACGGTCGGTAAATTCAGCCTCCACGACGAAACATCCCCAAATGGGTTGAGGCTGATTGACTTCGCCGGGGCCCGAAATATGGTTATCTGTAGTACTAGATTCCAGCATAAAAAGATTCATCAAGCTAGCTGGCTGTCTCCGGATCGAAAAACTACCAACCAGATCGATCATGTTGTGATAGACGGAAGACACGTCTCCAGTGTTTTAGATGTGTGCGCTCCGAGGTCCTAACATCGACTCGGACCACTATCTTGTTGCAGCTAAGATTCGCACCCGCCTCTGTGCAGCAAAAAACGCGCGCCACCAAACACAAGGAAGGTTCGACGTCGAGAAGCTGCAATCACAACAGACAGCCGAACGATTTTCTACTCGGCTTGCACTCCTGCTCTCTGAGAGCACTCGTCAACAACTCGGTATAAGGGAACTGTGGGACGGCATTTCAAACTCCTTACGTACAGCTGCAACCGAAACCATTGGTTTTCGGAAAGTGCAAAAGAACAGCTGGTACGACGAGGAGTGCCGTGTCGCAGCGGAGAGAAAACAGGCTGCCTACCTCGCAACGTTACGATCGACCACTACACGTGCGGGATGGGATAGATACCGAGAGTTGAAGAGGGAAGCGAGACGCATTTGCAGACAGAAGAAGAAAGAGGCCGAAATGCGTGAGTACGAAGAGCTTGATAAGCTGGCCGACAGGGTAATGCTCGAAAATTCTACGAAAAAATGCGGCGGCTTACAGAAGGTTTCAAGACCGGAGCATACTCTTGTAGAACCCCCAAAGGTGATCTAGTCACCGATGCTCAGAGCATACTTAAATTATAGAGGAAACACTTCTCCAGCCTGCTGAATGGCGTGAACGTGCAACACCAGGAGAAGGCGAACCCGATTCCCCAATCGATGACGATGGAGCAGACGTTCCATTACCCGACCATGAAGAAGTTCGAATAGCAATTGCCCGCCTCAAGAACAACAAAGCGGCAGGGGCCGACGGATTGCCGGCCGAGCTATTCAAACACGGCGGCGAAGAACTGATAGGGAGCATGCATCAGCTTCTTTGGAAAATATGGTCGGACGAAAGCATGCCCAACGATTGGAATTTAAGTGTGCTATGCCCAATCCATAAAAAGGAGACCAATCTGCGCCAAATCCCAACATCGCTCATAAGGTTCAAACGTGATTGGAACAAACTTATCAGTGTGGCTTCAGACCTGGAAAATCAACAACCGACCAGATATTCACCATGCGCCAAATCTTGGAAAAGACCCGTGAAAGAAGAATCGATACACCACCTCTTCGTCGATTTCAAAGCTGCTTTCTACAGCACGAAAAGGAGCTGCCTTTATGCCGCGATGTCTGAATTTGGTATCCCCGCAAAACTAATACGGCTGTGTAAGCTGACGTTGAGCAACACGAAAAGCTCCGTCAGAATCGGGAAGGACCTCTCCGAGCCGTTCGATACCAAACGAGGTTTCAGACAAGGCGATTCCCTATCGTGCGACTTCTTCAACCTGCTTCTGGAGAAAATAGTTCGAGCTGCAGAACTAAACAGAGAAGGTACCATCTTTTATAAGAGTGTACAGCTGCTGGCGAATAATATATCCGGGCCATTAGTTCTGCTTTCTCCAGCTTGGAAAAGCAAAACAAATGGGTCTGGCAGTGAACGAAAAAAGAAATATCGACTGGCGCAAACTGTTGTTAACTCGGCTATAATCGCAGTAAGCGGTTGTAGATACGCCAATTTGGAACCAGCGTAAGACAGACCAGAACGTCCAGCCCTGAAATCCAACGCATGGATAACTCTTGCCAACAGGTGCTACTTCGGACTGAGTAGGCAATTGAGAAGTATTTCCTATCGATAATATAACCAAACTCTATAGCGCAAAGGTTTAGGATAGGTAGGTTGGACGAGATATAGCGACGTTGCGAGTTGAGCCCTTGAATAATTTATTTTTTGCGCGTTGGCGGCGAATATGCATTCGATGGGATGAGGTACGAGATATATGACGACACGTTAGTTCAGCGAATTAAAAGACAGCGGCTACGCTGGCTAGGTCATGTTGTCCGGAAAATGAAAACATTCCAGCTCTGAAAGTATTCGACAAATGTACCCGCCGGGGAAAATAAGGAAGACGGAGAGACCTCCATCCGTTTACCAAGTGGATGGCTACGCTTGGAAATCCAATAAGATATTACGAAAAGAAGAAACGACTGGCGCTTTTTTTACAAATGTATTTCGGAAAAATAAGAATTCTACGCCAATTAAGAAGACTACTGTATAATAATTGAGCTTAAGCATTCCTATATAAACAATGTATATTTATTTTATATTCATTTGTGGTTTTTCGCGCAATAGATGAGCATTACTTACGCCTCCTTTACACTACTCGCGAAGTTTTCTCAAACATAACAATGTCTCAAAAAGCAAAACAATTCGGATTCATTGAAAATCCCACAAACCCATCCTCGCCTTTGTGTCTTCTATGTCTAAAAACATTTTCGAATGAAGCAATGAAGCCTTCAAGACTGCAAGATCATTTGAATAAAATGCATCCAGATAAGAGAGACAAGAATGTAGCATATTTTCAAGACCTAGAGAAGAAGCATAATACTCAGCCAAGTGTAGCAAAACTATTTTCGGCGGCTGCTAAGCAAGATGGCGACGGACTTCGAGCTTCGTACAATATCTCTTTGTTAATTGCTCAAAAAGACAAACCACATAACATCGGAGAAGAGTTAAAATTACCAGCAATAAATGAAGTGCTTCATAAACCGGCCGCAGATATTATCCGAAAAATTCCTTTGAGTAATAATTCTGTGCAAAGACGAATTGATGAAATGGTTGAAAACATTGAAGAATCATTGTGCGATCACCTGAGGTCAAGTCAATTTTCAATTCAGCTGGATGAGTCCACTTTACCAACTAATGAAGCATTGTTGTTGTCTTACGTGAGTTTTATTAAAGATGAGAAAATATATGAAGATCTATTATTTAGAGACCGATACAAAAGGCGAAACCATATTTAATATATTGGAAAAGTTTTGTGATAAGAAAGAAATTCCTTTGAAAAATATTATTTCAGTTGCTACGGATGGCGCTCCGGCAATGACAGGGTGCCATAAAGGCTTCATAGCGAACTTAAAAAATAAAATTCCAGATGTCCTTGGTGTAATTTGCGTTATTCATAAACAACATTTAGTTGCTAGAAACTTAAGTGAAAACTATTTCAATCACTGCAATATATCATCAAAGCATTCAATAAAATCCGCAACAGCTCTTTGAATGATAGATTATATCATCAGCTTTGTGTTACTAATGACGAGGATTTCAATCGTTTCTTGTTTCATACTGAAGTTCATTGGCTATCAAGAGGCAATTGTCTGACTCGATTCTACAACCTTGACTCTGTTATATAGTTCTTGGAAACTAAAGATACAGAATTTCAAGACAAGCTCATAACATCAAAGAATGATATAGCTTACATTGCAGACCTGTATAAATTGTTCAACGACATGAATCTCCAACTGCAAGGCGATAAACTAAATTTAATTAAATTTAAATTTCGCAGCCAAACTGCTTCTATACAAAAAGAATCTGAGCAGATGTGAGTTTCACAATTTTCCGAATTTATCAGTATCATGCAGTAATGACGAATTGTTTGCCTACTGTCAACATTTGGAACTTGGAAATACCAGACTGGGAGTTGGATCCGTTTTTAAATGTCAACACAGCAATGTCACCTCTGCTGGAAGAAGAACGTATAGAATTGACAACAAACGAGGAAATAAAAGTCAAGTTCAAAAATGGTTACCAAGAATTTTGGCTACAAAAACCGATCTCGCAATTGTACCCTGGATTGTGGTCAATCGTTCAACGATTATTGATAGTTCCCATCGTCATATTTGTGTGAACGTGGATTTAGTGCCGTGACAACACTGCTTACTAAAAATAGAAATCGTTTGCTTGTTACCGAATGTGGCTGGCGACTTGCGACTGTTCTTGAGTAAATTGGAACCTGATATG
>NW_026091830.1:0-8487 GCF_024586455.1 Bactrocera neohumeralis | reverse complement strand
AGTGGAAGTTTTTTCCTTTTTCCCCGCCCCCAGCCAGGGCAGATTTTGTGGCATACCCATTTCGGATGCGTGTTCAGCAATGACCACCCAGTGGGGGTTACTTTTAAGTATTTTTTCTGACCTATTTAGTAAGTCGTTGGTTTTTGTGTCATATGTTGGCCATAATTTTTAGCTATGATGCATTTTGAAATTTTTTTATTTATTTCAAAACTTGTTGAAATTGTCTATTGATTTTCCCTTTGATCGATCCAGCGGGCGGAACTCCGCCTCGGTTTCGAAAAAAAGTCCCCGCCGCCGACTGTTTTTCCCCCAAAAATTTTCCTGGGCCGGGAACCCCGCGTTTAGGGAGTTGTTTTTATTGAGCTTATGCTCCCTTGAGTTGTTAATCCGGGAATTTGTCATTAAACAAGGCCAGGACCCCCCCGGGCTATCCGTAAAAAGTTGCTTATTTATATTTGTTTTTTTAATGCGCAACCTTTTCTATGCCTATATTTCGTTTGAAATTAGAGTTCGGTGAAGAGAATGTTTAACGGGGAGATCCCCCGTCCCTATGCATCCATTTTGGCCCCCGGGGGGTATGACTAATTATCCTCCTCTCCATTGAACCCTTCCCTTTCCCGTTAGAGGGTATCCCACCAAAAAGTGTTTTGAAATCCGCTTTGGGAAATGAGGGATTTTTAAGGTGAGCTGTTTGGGATTACATTTCCGTATTTTTTCCAAATTCCAACCTTTCCCAATTTTTTTTTTATCCCCGCAATACGCTTTTTTTGGAACAAATGTCCAGGTAGTTGATCGGATCCTTGAGCGCATAGTCGGAAGACCTGATTACCGTAACACCGCACATGCGTTTTGATTCCATTTTTTTTGTGATGTTTAGGGGCCCACCCCTAAAAAGAGCCCCCATTGGGGGGGGGTCTTATGACGGCCCCATCTCCACTGAATATTGGTTTTAGGCCCAATTTTTTGACACCAAAGTATAGTATGCCAGTTTCTTTGTTTATTTTTTTTTATATTTATTTTTCCCGAACAGTTTTGGCAACTCCCCCCCCCAATATTTAGAGTGGGGGTGATGAAAAGGAAAATTTTTAAAGGAAGGAAAATGAGGTTTTTCTGCTTTGAATAACGTCCGTTTTTTTTTGGGAAACCCTGTCCATTGTTTTTCGCCCAAAGGGTTTTAAACCTTCAAATTCCCAATCTGCTACGTTTAAGGAAGCTGCCCGATACCAACAACACTATATCGTTCATATTGGCCCCCTCCTCCGTTTTGTTGGGGATATTTTTTGCCCAAAACCCCTAAAAGCGGAGAACCCCCCTTTAGGGGCCTCTACCACATAACTTGTTTGTGTTGAAGCACCGTTTGAACTAAAAATTTTCCCCTATTCTCAAGTATCGGTAGTATCCATCAGCACACAGTGTCTTTTTTATGCCACCATGTTCCGGGGAATTAATTATCGCTTTTTTACTTCAAGGTTGAAGGCCCCCTTTATGTCTAGAAAAGCAGTCATGGTGTTTGTTTTTTGATGTAGTGTTTTTTCGATTACACTTATCACCTCGTGAAGGGCAGTTTGGGTTATGGGCCCCTTTTATGTACCCCTTGTTGGGACTTGGGGATAACTTCTCCGCAATTATTGTTCTTACGTGTAGATCTATTAGCCTTTCCGTAACTTCAGCATAAAGGAGGTAAGGCTTATAGGCTAAAAACTTGGCATTCTGGGTGTTCTTTTCCGGTTTTGGGAAAGGGAAAACAAATTTACTTTTTTTTTAACCCTTTGGGGTCAAGATAGTTGAATGCTAGCTTCTATGTATGTATATATTTTCCAAGCCTTTGAACCATTGGCTCTACCAGTTTTGCAGCATTATGGTGCTTTAAATAGTGCAAAACTATTTATGGCATATTCAACCCTCGTTGAAGGTGTTTGCCTGACTCTGAGAGCGCGTTTATGATAAATACCTCCAGAAGCTCTTTTGCCGAGAGGTCAATCACTTTCCCTCCGTCATGTGACAGTATTAATATCATCTTTGGATAGCATTTTGCTCAGCTTAGCGGTTTCTCTGCAACTTTCTATCGATGTCCAGAAAGATCGCCATGAGTCGTTTAGCTTTCTTGACTGCTTTTTCTTATATTTTCATAATATCTTTATATGGCTGCAGATTTTGGTTTAAAAAACTCTCATTGAAAAGCTTTTCCTTAGTTGTGTTCTCAAATTCTCGAGTTCACTGTTCCACCAGGAAGGACTTTCTCTTTTCAAAACTGTTAGCGGAGTAGATTTGTTGAAAGTTAATGGTTACGATTTTTCAACTCTTCTGCTTCTGAATCCTAGTTCTGAGGATTTCTGACAGAGCAGAGAAGGTATATCGTCAGGTCACCGTATTTACTAGAGAGCCCAAGGCAGAGACGGTATTGATACAGAATCGTTATAATACCTACACTCTCGCCTTTCAAATATAAACGCCTACAATTTCCTTTACAAGTGGCTTTCTCTATTATAATAGAGTGAGTCACAGTGAAAGTGAGCCACATAATGCTGTTACCGCAAACTTTAAAAAATATCACTAGAATACAACTATTTTAAAAAAAAGCTTGTATACAAGCTTCATTGTCTGGATATTAGTCTACAGTAATTCAATATGTATTCCAAACAGTGCTTCTATTTAGTATACAAAAATTAATTAAAACTAATGAAGCTCATAAGTTTAGCTCACAGTGAAAGTGAGCCACATAAAATAAAAGCAACATAAATAAGACATTAATATTTTGTTGGACCACCATTCGCAGAAATAACGGCTTGCAGACGTCTGGGCATCGACTCCAACAATTTACATGTATACGTGGATGGAATTCTGCGCCACTCCGCGTTTAAGGCAATCAAAAGGTCCTTGGTGGACGAAATCCTATGTTTGCGGAAATTCCGATCGAGAAGGGCCCATAAATTTTCAATTATATTTAAGTCCGGAGACTGTGGTGGCACTTCTAATACATGTGGGCAGTTGTACAATAACCATTCCCGCGCAGCGAAAGATTTGTGCTTGGGGTCGTTGTCCTGATAAAAATAAAAATCTCCTTCGATCCCCAGTTTTTCGACACTCGGCTTAAGGTTTTGACGTAAAATATCTATATAAACGAATTTGTTCATTATGCCTGGAATATGGTGAAGATTTCCAGTACCACCACCTGTCATACAGCCCCATACCATGATGGAGCCGCCTCCGTGCTTTATACTGAAAGTAAGATTTTGCGGTTGAAGCTCGCAGTTCTTTTTCCGCCAAACCATTTGTTTACCGTCTGAGCCAAATAAGTTGAATTTACTTTCATCTGTAAATAAAACCTGAAGACATTATTAGTAGCTATTAAGTATTTATTTACGTCACAAACCTTTTGCAAAATATGAGTTTTTAGAACATACTTTTCGCAAACTCCAGACGCTTCTTACGGTTTTCTGGCTAATTAATGGTTTGTTACGAGGCCCCCGACCATTAAAACCGTGCTTCCTGAAGACTCTTCTTACTGTTTCGGGGTTGACATGGATATTTAGTTGGTTTCCAACTATGTCGGTTAGTTTTGGAGCGCTGAGATGGGGATTTTTCTTAGTTTCCCGAACGATAAATGCCTCTTCTCTCTCGGTAAATGCTTTCCTTTTGCACAAAGCGATGAATTATGTGCTGCACAGTTCCCCGACTTTTATTGACATATTCCGCTATATCCCTTTGAGATTTGCCATCTTGGTACAGTTCTATCACTCGCTGCCTAATTTCTACACTTGTTTGCCGACCCATCTTCACTAATTGCTTTTCAAAACAAAACTAATCCATCAACAAGCAGATTTATGAAAAATACAAATTCAATATAAAAAAGTACCGCTACTTAAAAAACAACAAAATTACATAGCTCACTTTGACTGTGACGCTCACTTACGCAGTTGTTGTCGTTTTTTGAAGCTTTTCGAACTGTTATTGACTACAACAAAAAAAATTTACAGTTGGATAGTGTAAATAGGCTAGATTTACAAACTAAGCAAAAAAATAAAGGGTGCAGTCAAGTTTATTAATTAATAATTTGAGTCTATGTTTTTGAATAACAGGTGGCTCACTTTTACTGTGATTCATTGTAAATAAAATTCAAGGAAAAACTTTAAGGGTAGCCAGCATTCACCTGGGCACTCCTTGCTTCTACTTTGGAAAACTGTACGAGGGCTACTCGGGTGTGTCAAGAGCATGAAATCTTTTTATTTAAGCTGAGTATCCAGCTCTCAAGAAAGTTAAAAACTTCATATAAAGAAAAGCTTAAGAAACGGTCAAGAAACTTTCCTGCGATAAATTTACTTGTGCTAGTATGCAGCTCAAAAGAAATCTATTACTAATTTTTAATACTTTTTTCAATAAAATACGAATATGGCAAACCTGGTTTTGCGAAGAAACATCAAATCAACAATTGTTTCTTGAAGAAAATTCATAGTAAACGTTAAATTCATCCCAAAATAGTTAAAACCACTATTATGAGGTATAGTTACTTTTGAAATGTTGTATAAAACTTACCAATCATCAACAACGTTCCTTATACCATGTTCAGACCGACACTTAATCACACGATTTCGGCTGTTGAATGGATTATCCCACTAATCTTAAAAATTTATCAAGATTTCGCCATACAAAAATGACAGTTCAAAATCACTTCATCAGAATGATTTGAAACTAATCCACGCTAAATCTCTCTGTGCGACTCTGATTTTGCGCCATCTGTTGGTCAAATTTGTTTAATCGCAGCTGATTTTGACACTAACTAACACACAAAGAAGACAAAAAAATAAAACCAAAAATTGTCGTTGATTACGAATCAAAGTACAAAGTAAAAAAAAAATATATGGAAAAAACTCAAAAAAAGAAACGAGTTATTTGGAGTGAGGCTACCGAGGCCGACTTAATAGAGGTATGGCAACAAAAAATGCCAGTGCTGCGATCAACGCGAAAAAATAACCACATATACAAGAAAATGTCTTGTACGATGCTTTTGGCTGGACACGAATATACGTCCACTGAGATTAAAATTAAATTGCACAATTTTACCAACAAATACAGGTAAGTAATAAATTATGAGGTAAACATATAAATTAAATATTTTTTTTTATTTTTAGACAAGAAAAGCAGAAAATTGGCCCATCGGCTGGCTCCCCTAATCGGTGGAAATATTATGAGACGGTCCACCAAGCACTAGGCGGTTTTAAAAATTTTTGATCCGCCGAACTTGTGGAGGATAGCATTGTGGGTAAGTTTTAAGCGCATTGGACTAGATTCCAATATTCATAATAAAATAAAAAAGCGTTTATGGAATGTTTCTTTACACTTTTATTTGTTTCTTCTATTTTCAGTTGACATGGAACCAATTTACGTTGAGGCCGATACAGAAGGTGAGTCGCCGCTCCAAAGCCCAGGCGATGGACCTTCTATGTCGCGTGGTTGCGCTCGGCCATTGTCAAACGATGCTGTAAAAAAGAAAAAATCAGGGTTAACAATAATGGAGGAAATTAAGGATGACTTATTAAAGGCGACTGAGGTGATGAAGGAAGCCGATGAAAAGCGTCTTTCTCTGCTACAAGAATACATAAACGATTCAAGAGAAGTGAAGGACGCTTTCATCGACTTCCTTCCTCGCCAAAAATAGATTTAAAATTTTTTTTAAGTTTTAGTTTAAGATATAAGATAAATGATGAATGGAAAATGAATTTAAATATGTGAATGAAAATGAAAATATATATGAAATATATAAAATATATATATAAATGAATTAATGAATACGAAAATGAAAAATAAATATAAATATGTGAATGAATACGAAAATATAAATGTAACATATATAAAATATAGAAATATCTGTTTTTTTTTTGTACTGGAATTGAAATATGAGATATGTAAGTATGGATCGGTTGAAATTTAATAATATTTCAAAGTTGAATGTAATAACTCACCGAAATACGAAACGAACGCTTGTCTTATTTCCTCTACTCTTGGGTTGACATTTCCACAAATGTTAGAGACGTCTTTTGGCAACTGCGGAAACCGAAGACCGAAAACATTCTCCACCACTCTTCGGCATTTCGAGAGTACATAGTTGAATTTTTTTTTATCCAAAGGTTGGTTTACACAAAATGGGTACGGTTTCATCAAATGTTCATCAAATTTGAACGCAGAGTCGCCCAACAAAACGACTAGAACATTAACTGACGATATTTGTCTACTCATGTCTTTAAATATAGTAGATTGAGCCAACTCGCTTTTTAAAGATGATCTCTCAAATATTGAAGAGTCATTACAACGGCCTGGACTACCAACGTTGATGTACATAACGCGACATCTATAACATTAAAGAAATACATTAGGTGTTTAAACGAGCTTCATGAAAAAACTTACCTTGCATCTACTAAAGCCAAAAGAACTGTGGAATACCAGCCTTTGTAATTGTAGTAGTCAGCATCTTCTGCAGCTGGGCGAACTTCTATATGACAACCATCTAAAACTTAAAAATATATAAAAACTCCAATGTAAAAAATTTATTACCTATAGCTCCTAACACTTGAGGGAAACCCAATGACCATTTAAATACTCGCGCAATTGAATTTCGTTCATTAGGAATTTCTTCAAATACAAAGGCCACAAACAACGCCAGACTTCATGACAGAAATCAATTATAATGGAGCAGACAGTGCTTTTATCAATTTCGAACACATTTCCAATTGTTCGGTATTCTGCAGAAGAGCCAAGAGCATATAAAGCAATGGCAATGCGTTTCTCTAAATGAATTGCTTTGCGGTAGTAAGTGTTTTCCTTCTCCAAACTTTTCAATATAATACACAATTTAATGAAAGAATTGCTCTTCATTCGGGAGTTGTTTTTAAAAAATGCATCTGAATTCACCTGGAAGTCGACTTCCCAAAACATTTGGCCACGAGTCTGAATTTATACACTTTATAATTAAACGAAGTCATAATACCAATATTTATCCAAATAGACCTTGTTGAATTTGCTCCAGATAGACTACACATTTTTAGTGCCACGTATTCATACAGCAAGCGTTTCATTGCTAAGCGGTTAGAATCAAACAATTCCCAAATTCCCAAATTTCCATTGAGCGGAGATAATTTAGAAAAAAGAAGACAATTTTTATAACAAGGTACGACAATACAATGTTTTCCTTTAATAAATACTTTGATGGAACTGGATGTGAACGGAGGAATTTGTTGCCGCCGTCCAAGATCGCTAATATACATTAAAAAAATTAAAATCAAAGAAAATGCGAAATTTAAATATATTTCATGAAACGTTTTGCTATTTGATGCATAGAATAAATACTTTTCAATTACAAATGATTAAAAACATTTAAAAATTGAGAACTAACAGACTTAATTCACCTTGTTAAGTATTGAAATATCAAAAGTCAGTTGTTTTAATATATATGTATATATAAAATGAAACCCGTTTTCCGTTGTCACGGCATCACGCGTGAATGGCTGGACCGATTTCACTAATTCATTTTTTGTTGTATTTGTTATTATTAGGAGAAGGTTCTTGTGTAAAAAAAAATACGGAAGTTGCCGGAAAACGCCTAAAAACAATCCTTCTCTTTTTCCCATACAAACGTTTTATTTTGTATATACATACATATGTAAGTAAAATATGAATGTAAAAGTGAATTGTTTGTTAGTAACGCTAAGGCTCGAGAACGGCGAAACCAATCTTCATGGAATTTTCAGTTGTTCGGCTGTGGATTTGAAAGGTTCGGGAAATAAAGAAAAAACCATAAGAAAAAGTCGAATAATTGAAATTTCCAAAATTTGACTTTTTTCATACAATTCTTTTTTTTTTTTCTTTGTTTTTCAATATTTTGATTTGTAAATTATTTGAATCGTTCAATTTCGGTCGCTTGCTCTTTTTATTCCGGCTATTTAAAAAAATTTGAAAATTATTCTGTGAAAAAACTTTATGTGTGTTTCAAACGAAGTGATCAATTACAGATTGAAATTTGTTACGAAGCCACGAAGAGGTCGGCTAATATCGGTCGGCGTACTTTTTGCCAACGTATGGCAGCCCAAGACACATGATCGAGTACTCCCAGGATGCGATGGCATACGTGTGAATTATGGATCGGGGTCAATCAGCAAGCGACCGTCACGTTGTCACAGCACGACTTTCAAACAACAGATACGATGTTCTTTTTTTGATGGTGGATAGTGGGTTCCACCAGATCAAATGATGAAATCATTTCTGGGGAAATTCCTAATGCAGAGAAAGATCCAGTATTACACGAAGTGATGAAAACCAATATGTTTCATGTACCTTGCGGACACCACAATCCCACTTGGTTTGTGGCGTCTAACAATAAACGCACGAAACACTATCCACTTGCTTTTCTTACGGAATCGCAAACTGGAAATGATGGATATCCACTCTATCGTCGTAGCTCATCGGGCGACCATACAACCTTAGAGTATGTTGTGT
>NW_026091829.1:0-9288 GCF_024586455.1 Bactrocera neohumeralis | reverse complement strand
TAACCTTAGGATTTTGGGGCAGAATTTAAAAAAGACTGTCCAAAAAAATATTAAAACAAAATTAGAGTTGAAGAAAAAGCATGGAAGAAGAATGGAGTCTAATAGAAACTTCAGTGATACAAGAAATCTTGTGAAAGTATGCCATCGTCTCAAGAGGTCTTAAATAAGAAAGGATCCACTAAGATATTGAACTCCACCAGACTTAATTTTTTCTTAACTTTTGCTAAAACTGTCCCATTTCAGTGTGAGTAGGTTGAACGCACAATAAATGTAAATATGTTCATTTTGTTGTTGTTATAGCATAAACTTCGTTTTTTTTTCTTCATGTCAATAATAAATATATGTCTTATTTGAAATAAAAAGGAATTTTTGAAAAAATTATCATACCTTGCTTACTATTTATATTTTAAGTTAAAAAATCAAATAGTTTTTGAGGTGTCCCATTTATAGTGTGAGTCAGTGTATATGTGAAAGACATTTTCACAATAAAGATATCTCGTCAAGGCGCATTTTGAATGAAGCTCTTCCTGTGCTAAATTTAAAATTTGAAGTTGACGAAACTAGTCAGCAATCGCCACAGTGGGTTTTTGCCGCCGGTTGTACAAACATATGATGTTTTAAAAACCGAGTGTACAACACCAAATGATATGTCATTTGAAGAGATGGGAAATCAAATGACATATCATTTCAAAATTCGAAAAAATATTCACGCCTTCGCCATGAAATAGAAATGAAGTGCGAAGATAGTGAGAATATCACTGTTCTCGACCATGAGCAGTACGCTCGAGTGGCTAGGGGTGTTCAAAGTAATTCGTTGAGGCAAATGAAAAAGATTAAAGAGCTAAAAAGGAAAAGTTTTCTGTTGACAAAAAATGTCAAGCTCTGAAAAAAACGTCATAATAACAGGCGATGCTAAACATGCGATAACATTCATAAAGATGATTTTAAAGAAAAAAAAACTCCTACGATGAAAAAGGAGAAATCAATGGCTTTAAACATCAATTATATGTCGACTAAGACATATAATTTCATGCGCGACGATTAGGGGTTTGCATTGCCCCACAAAAAACACTTTTGCGTTGGCGTCCGATCCGGTATGTCTGCCCCGGTATCGACGAAAAAGTCTTGAACAATTTAAAAAAAATTGTTCAAGACTTTAAACCAGAAGAACGCATATGCCAACTAATTTTCGACGAAGTATCAATCAAAAAAGATCTGACGTACAACAAAGTACGAGATGTGATTGATGGCTTCGTCGATAATGGAGAAGGTCACCGGGAAAGCGTGATCGGCAATAAGTGCTGCTTCTTTATGTTGAAAGGCATAGTCGCAAAATGGAAATATGTGATTTCCTATTATGTGGCAAAAGATGGCGTCAAAAGTGAGAATTTGTTGAATATGCTCAAGAGCAATATAAATGCCTCAGCAGAAATCGGACTTAAAATCAAGTCAATAGTGTGCGACCAAGGTGCACAAAATATCAAATTGAGGCAACTGGTAGGCGCTACACCAGAAAAGCCATATTTCTTTCACAATGAAAGAAAAATATATATGATGTTTGACTATTGCCATTTGATTAAATGCATGCGCAATATGTTACTAAATATGACGTTGAAACGCAAGATGGGCTGACAACTTTTCAAAGTTGTGCGTAAAATATATGCCATAGACCAGGCGAACGTTAATTTTAAAATGTGCCTAAATTAACCTATTCGCATGTGTACCCGAAGCTTGGAAAAAATGTCAGTGTCAAGAGCGACACAAATATTTAGCAATTCGGTCGCCGCGGCAATTGAGATGTCAATTAAGGAAAATTTATTGGGCTCCGATGAGCATTTAAAAAAATGCGCCAAAGCAACCCAACTGTTGGTGAAACGGATGAATGATCTGTTCGACGAACTGGATTGTAAGACGCTTTGCAATCCAAATCAGCGAAGAAGGCCAATACGTAGAGATTGTATTGAGAAAATTAATCGTTTGAAAGATCACATCGCCTATATTAAAAATATAAAAAAGCCTACCAGTCAAATATTGTGCCTCGACTCATTTGTATTAACGATAAATGCAATGATCGAATTGAGCGGCGATATATTCGATGAATATCCGAATATATCATTTATACTCTTAGGGAGGATGAACCAAGATGCCTTGGAAAACTTTTTACAAAATAAGAGCAAATTTAGGATGCAATAATCATCCATCAGCACACGAGATGCAATATATTGTTGCAAGGCTAGTGTCCATGCATATATTGCGACGCAACTTCTCGCAAACAGGCAGCAATTGCGAAGAAGACGACGATGAAAACCTTGATAGGAATATTGGCCAGGAAGACGACCTTAAAGAAAATTTAAAACCGTCTGAGCAACTTGCCGTGGAACAAATATATGTTCCAGATGAGCACTTTGCTCAGACCGAAAAACCAGCAGAAATACAGGTTCGTCGCTATTATACTGGATATGCAATATACCAGAAGGTTTTTTGCAGATTAAAATGCGAAAAATGTGCATATTTAATGAGGAAGAGTGATACTTCTCTACAAGCCTCATCGGAAGCCCTTATAAGGTCCAAAAATTATAAAAGCGCGGATGACCTAAGGCTGGTTAATCCCAATGATAGAGTTTTCGAGATAAGCCGCCTTCAAATGAGCCCCTATAAAGATTTGTTTAAGGAAAATTCTTGCAGAGTGGGTATAAAATCGATGATTTTAGCCCAGATTACTGCAATTACCGAACAAAAATACCTAGAGTGGTACAGCGAGGCTGGAGATTGCCTCGAGCATAGGCACCAATTTTTAGATTTTTTAATAACAGTTTTACTGTTTAAAAACGCGAAATGGCTGGCACAGCAACAGGAAGAGTCTTACAAAAATGAAGTTAAGGCGAGATATTACAACAAAAGAGAGAAACTAAAGAAACTGGTAACATAAGTAGATTGTAGGCCATATTTAATTTTTCTAGCAACTTCCGTGTTATAAAAGGTAAAAGAAATACATATGTATATGAAATACAAATACAATATAAATACTTTACATTATTCAAATAACTAAAATGCATTTCTCTCTTCTCATTTCAGATTCTTCAAAAACTAATAATGTTCTTTTTATTTTTTTCAGGGTAGAATTAAGATGTAAATAGTTTGTAGTAGTAGTAGTAGTTTTAGTATTAGTTATTGTTAGTTAGTTTCAGTATTTATTAATTTAGTAAGTAGTATGAACACGTGAGCCAAGCTTTGAAAACAGCTGGTGAAAAAGACCTAATCTTTATTGATTAGGTTGTGTGAGAATTTGTGGTTGTGGGTAGACAAATTCTGAAAATCGTGTTTAATTAAAATTATATTCTTTTATATGTTTATTTCTAATAAAATGAATTTTCTTTTTATTTTTTCATTTCAGTTTTTAATAAATTAAAATAAGTTTTTTAATAAATTTAAATAAGTTTAAATAAATTAAAATAAGTTTTTTACTAAATTAAAATAAATGTACATGTATTTTCATTTTTATTTAATTTTCAATAAAAATTTTAAAAATTATTTGCCCTAGTTGTCCATTTTATTTTCTCACACATTTCAGCCGATTTTTGTAGAAATTTGACTGGCGTAGAAGCAAAATGCGAAACAATCATACATGTCGTTTGCACATTTGTCTGTATGTTTGCGAAAGCAAATGCTCTACAAAAGCATATTTCTATACTTAAACAAACAATGCACAAGCATACAAACATACATATGCGTACACATATGGATATGTCACCAACAAAAAATTGATCTTGACAAGTCAATATGGCAGCCAAATTGGCGAAGAACAAGTGTAGTAAATTTTACAACAAAAACGATTTCATTCATAAACGCAGGCGCAAATTCCACAAGCAATCTCGCTTCATTCATAAAAACAGAGGCCGTAACATATCCCCGAGCATGCCTTTGCCAACAAGTCTTCTCGCAAAAATCTGCGTCGATATGTATTCACGATCATACATATACATACATACATACATATTTACGCATTTTTGTAGGCGAAGCTGCTACAGCGGCAAGGGGTGACAATCGGCGGCCATTACTTTTTTTTCGGCACAACTCCGATTTTCTACCAGCAAAAGCTGTGACACTTGTGCGCTTCGGTCTTGGTTGCCCGTAACAACATAGATGCCAAAAGATCCGTGCGGTCATTATTGAATGTTTGTACATATGTACATATGTGGCTCGTATTTGTAAGCATGCATATGTCACTCAGAGAATGCTTTTTTACGTTTTCTGTGTTACTTTGTAGATTTTTCTTCAAAGCATTTCTCTTTATTCATTCTCGCATGAATTCGCTCGTTTTACATATATTTCTGCCAGAGAACGTGATCAATTCTGCTAAATAGCAGGGAGAATGGTGAATTCCGTTCCAAAATCTTATAACAGAGCTTAGCCGTCCAATTGAACATCATACAGATTTCGATTTGCACCTTCTCTCTGTTTTATGTTCTCTGTACAATCGATTGCGCCGATTGTGCCCTTGATCCCAAATTTCGTGTAAATTTATTTATTTATTTATATTTAGTTTTATTTATTTATCTTACCCCTTCTTTGTATCTGAAACATCCTGCGCGCTTGAAGGGAAATAAATTTCACTGCCCTTAATATCCATAATTAATTTCGAAATAAAGTGCAGAGCTCTAGACATAAAGGACTGGCTCATAGAGAGCATATAACTATTACCAACGCATTTTTGGTAAGAGCCATGCCCGTAAAAATACAAACACGCCAGGAAACGCAGATCGAAAGGTACTTATATTTGACTCTGTATATCATGCGGCACCAATTCACTTATAAGTAATTTACATAGCGATTTTGGGAATCGAAATGTGTTAATAAATGTTGTGTCTTGCATACTAAAAGGATCGCTTTTGTCTCGCAAACCCTTTAACACTTCCTCCTACCGCCCGATTCCTCCTCCTCAACAATTGCCGCATATACAAAGAATAGCTCCTCCATGCTAATTATAACACTCAATTCTCAATTTTTTAAAAAATGTAAAATATTGATATAAACAAACACAGATGTTTTCTATTATGATGGCTGCTTTCGCACGTCACAGATATTTGTGATAATAGTGAGCATTTGAGCTTTGAATTTTCGCCAGAATAAGGTAACCCTCATTATAGTGAGAAACCTCACTGTGGTGAGGTTGGTGACTTTTGTGAGGGCATGAGAATAGGGCTGTAAGTTAATTTTTATCATTATAACTTTGTTGTTCGATTGCAGTAACAACTCTCTCAGTCAATATTTCTCCGTCCTCCACCACTGTCTTCAGCAATTCGTTTTGTTTCGTTGTAATTTCTCTTTTTACTTGTAGATATAACCGCTGCTGATGTCGAGCTACCTAATGGCGACACTGATGGCGAGTTCGTGAATGTCATTACTGGCGTACACACCGGTTCAGGCGACATTGGTTCCGGTGATCCTATAGCCATAGATGACTAGAACGAAAGTAATATTGAATTCGATATGTTTTAAAGAAAAAATTATTTTAATAATAAACGTGTAAAACTCAGCTTACCACAGTAAATGATTCGTATACTTCAGCAGTATTGGCTGCTGTCAGTCCGATAATTTGATGGACCACATCAAAATGTTTCCACAGCGATGGGCTGCTCCCCGACGGCCCAACTTTTTTCTTTTCCTCTCTGTAATTTAACAAAAGTTAATGATGTTAACAATGTTATGAGGATACATAGTAACCTATATTTTTGTGTAAGATTCCGTATTTTAACATGCACTTATTTTGTAGTAAATTTGTGCGCCATTTGCACAGATATGTCGGCATAGATATGCAAATTACGTTTAGCACGTCGCAAGTATCCGGCTCGTTCCCGCCACAAATCTATTAACGCAACTTCGTCACTGTTTGTCCGCATTGTTCTTAGTTTGTTCCCTTCAATCTAAAAATATTAAAATTAGTTTTTGTAAATATACTGGCACATAATATAATCAGCAATATAGAAACATCTTACCTCTAGCGCTTTCTTTAAATCTTTTTTTTTAATCAGTTGCTTCAAATCTTGAGCCATCCTACCAGTTTTATACACTAAAGCTTTGACTCCCCCAAAAAAAATCCCCAATCGGTCGGCATTGTGTTAAGTTTGTCATGTTCTTTTCTTTAGGCACAAAGTACATAGATGTTTCTTTTCACCAAGAACTCCAATGTAGCATTTGCATAATAAGAAGAGGCTTTGTCCGGCCAAAATACGATTTCATCGTTTTTATAGTGTTTATGTATGAGAGAAACCAAAATTTTGTCCAAACATTGATTGTAGTACTTCTCACGATTTATTGTCAGTCCATTTGTTTCAAAGAATGGCTCAGAAATACGCTTAGGAGAAACAGTTATGTAAAGCATAACTTTGTACTAAATTTTTTTTTAATTTGTACTTTATCTCGGGAGGCGTTATAGACATATTGTATGTGTAATAAACATCGTTGCCCAGCATTTGCGGCGCGCTGAGTGAAAAGTAGCTCTCGTCATCCAAAATGGATGATTTTCCCCTCAAATTCTTGCACATCCATCGACATTGTGATTTTACTTGACTTATCTTCCCTTCGGTGTACTTTGAACAACGCTGGTTTTTTCTGGCTTTAATGTTAAGTCCATTTAATGTTTTGCAGATATATGGCTGTGAGCACTCGAATTTTCGTGCGTTTTGACTTATGCAATCCTTATTGCTGAACGCTGTCTTCAGCTTCCGAATGTTTTGGGGCGTCAAAACAGTCGGCTTTCTTCCAAAATTCGGTTGCCTTTCAATTTTTATAGTATTAATATTGAGTATATTGTTCTTCTGGAGACGCCTTCCGCCATAATATGCACACACGTAAACTTTTTTCCAGCGGTTTCATGTGTTTTATAAAAATGTACAACGCTGTCGCAGAGGTGTTGCTGCTTAGAAGAAATTTTAAGCACTAATTGGATTTGTAAGCTGTTACAAATTACACGTCAAAGCGATGATTCAATCAGGTCGCCAATTGCGTAATATTAGCATTTGAAAAATAAAAACAAGAAAAAACGTTAACTTCGGTTGCACCGTAGCTAAATACCCTTCACAGGTGCATTTCTGTTAGTAACTATGTGTTCAATTTGTATGGCAGCTATATGTTAAAGTTAACCGATCTGATTAATTTCTTCGGAGATTACATTGTTGCCTTTGAAAATAATATCAACCAAATTTCGTGAATATATCTTGTCAAATATGAAAGTTTTCCATACAAGCATTTGATTCCGATCGTTCAGTTTGCATGGCAGCTATATGTTATAGTGGTCCGATATCGGCCGTTCTGACAAATGAGCAGCTTCTTGAAGAGAAAATGACGTTTGCAAAATTTCAAAAGGATATCTTAAAAACTGAGGGACTAGTTCGTATATATACAAACAGACAGACGGACAGACGGACATGGCCAAATCGACTCAGCTCGACATACTGACCATTTATATAAATACTTTATAGGGTCTCCGACGATTCCTTCTGGGTGTTACAAACTTCATGACAAACTTAATATACCCTGTTCAGGGTATAATAACAAAATAGCAGACCATTGAATTTAATGTAGATTTTTAGTTATAACCCGTTATATGAACCATTGTTTTCCGAAAAATGGTAAAAATTTAAATTGTTTTTACAAAATCGGGAAAAAGTAGGTAAAAGTAATTTTAATTTTATTTCGCTTTAATTTTATTTTTTAATTTTTAAATAAATTAATATTTCAAATCGTCACCTGAAATGCAAAATAACGTATCATCAAAAAATTTAAAATTGAGTTTTTTACTAATTACGATTCACCACATCATATTACATATGTGTCACAAATTTTAAGCTTGTGGGATCAAAAATACCCAAGCTACTTATATTAAAAATTAAAAAAAAACGTATCATCAAGTGCTTGATTTCGTTAAACAAAATAACGTATCATCACTCATGTACTTGTATGTAAATATAACAGGGTGTTTTTTTTTTATATCGAAGGTAGCCTTCATTTATCGTTTATGTTTATTTTTAGTGATTAAGTTCAATGCGCTTTGGTTAGTTTAGGCTACATGGTTGATCGAACGTGGACTACTATATACATATATGTAGTTCTTTGTGAGGCCATAGAAAAGAAGAACTCTGGTGTTCGAACTTATAAATTTACAAAAAGCTTCCCGCCAGTTCGGTGGGATGTCTGAAGGTATGCACCCCCCAGTGATTAAGACTAGACCTCCATAACGCAAGACAGCCAAGCAGGAAGTGTTGAGTTGTTTCCACCTAATCTTCTTCCATACACCTTCTGCACATGGCGTCTGGTAGGATTCCCAGCCTTACTGCGTGGAAGCCAATAGGGCAATGGCGTGCTACAAGCCCCAAAACTAGGGAAAGGCTGCCTTACTGAGGGCAAAGAGATCACTAGATCTCATGCTAACGATCTTGGGACAAAAGACTTTTTCAACATCGTGTGTAAAAATTGTGGCCCAGCAGTAATAGAATAGGATACGGGAGCACAGATACGCTCCCATTCTACCGATAGCGGTTCCAGGGTGCCTCTTCTTGCTAGCTCATGTTTCCTGCAATTCCGCTGTGGTCTGGCACTCATATCATTCTTATCACAAAGACACTCGATGCTATTGATAGCAAGGTTATGTCTTCGATCAGCTCTGAATTCTCTCATTGCCGCTCTGCTATCTGAGTCGATGGTCACTCCTCTGAAGGAGGCTGCTCTCCGGAGTAGTAAATCTACTGTTACCTTAATGGCTCCAATCTCGGCAAAACACTGCAATACTTGAGAAGTTGGAGAAACTGGAGTTGATAGAGAGCTCCTGACAGTAGACCCGTCCACCTTTGACCCATCCGTGAAGAAGCTCACTGTCCCTTTTCTCCAATGCCTTCTTCCCACCCACAGCTCCCTCGGTATATGGGTAGAGAAGGAGCCGCCAGAGTTCGTTTTAGCGACTCCATGATCCAAGTGATCAGACCCGTGCTCTTTTAGGAAATCAGAAGCCTATTCTTTTGCAAAGTTTAACAATAACTAAGAAGAAATGGCAACATCTGCAGGACCTAGAAGCTTTAATTCCAGCAGACTGTTATTACTTATATGATATTGGGCCTACCGTTAGATGACATCGACGACAACACAAATGACATTTACCATCCCAACGGGGATTGAATTTCCGTTAAAACAACAACAACAACAACTTATATGATAATATACCTTTTGAATAATTAGTTATTTAGTAAATAATAATTAAACATTATCCTCATTTTTTAGCTTGAAATATTTAAA
>NW_026091828.1:0-28065 GCF_024586455.1 Bactrocera neohumeralis | reverse complement strand
AGGAGTTGAGGGATATATAGCTCACTATTACTATATTGTAGTTGTTTGAATTCTTTACTTTCTCGATGACAGATGTAGTTCTTCTTCTTTTCCTAACCATGGCCATCATCAAAAAAAAAAAAACGACAGATGTAGTTTGATAGTTATAGTGTAAATATTTGTCAGTATTCACTCAAAAAAATTGTCTATGGTTAAATTTCACTTGAAATGTTAACGTCTCTTTGCTGTGCATCTATACTATAATTCTTTAATATTCCTAAAAATCTAAAAGCAGCAAATTTCAATAAATTTAAAAAAGTATTGTGTCATGTGTTTGTGACTTACTAAATATGCCTCCAATAATTGGGCGGTGCGAAGTTCGCCGGGTCAGCTAGTTAATAATAAAAATAACATGAAATATGAAAACCTTGCAACTGTTTTTATTTAAAATTTTTAATTTTTATACAGATTTAGATTGATCATACGTTATTTTGTTTCAGAAAAGAAAAATCAAAATAACGTAAGACACCTACTACAAAATTTGCTTAATTTTTTCATTATTTTTTTTCTAAAATATACTTATAGGTTCATGTTAATTCAGATTTGAAAATTTTGTTTCAATACCTCAAGTGGTTTTCTTTTTATACAGTTTTTTGCTTCTCCTGGAAGCCTACGAAAAATGATGTTACGTTATTTTGCATTTCAGGTGACGATGTATATTATTATTGTAATAAATTATGTTTTTAGGATATTTCGATAATATTTCATATACTCGTATATAGCATATATCCATATATACATGCAAAGGAAATTATATCGGGTGATTTTTTTAAGAGCTTGATAACTTTTTTTTAAAAAAAAAACGCATAAAATTTGCAAAATCTCATCGGTTCTTTATTTGAAACGTTAGATTGGTTCATGACATTTACTTTTTGAAGATAATTTCATTTAAATGTTGACCGCGGCTGCGTCTTAGGTGGTCCATTCGGAAAGTCCAATTTTGGGCAACTTTTTCGAGCTTTTCGGCCGGAAGAGCCCGAATTTCTTCGGAAATGTTGTCTTCCAAAGCTGGAATAGTTGCTGGCTTATTTCTGTAGACTTTAGACTTGACGTAGCCCCACAAAAAATAGTCTAAAGGCGTTAAATCGCATGATCTTGGTGGCCAACTTACGGGTCCATTTCTTGAGATGAATTGTTCTCCAGTTTTCCCTCAAAATGGCCATAGAATCGCGAGCTGTGTGGCATGTAGCGCCATCTTGTTGAAACCATGTCAACCAAGATGAATGATTGAAACTAACAAACTTTTGTTGAAATAAAGAGAAAATACGGTATATTTTACAGTACTTTCGACGGCAAGAAATTTGGGAAAAAAGAAGTACAGATAAAGGCAAAAATGCATCTCAATTTTTGAAGGTTTCAAAACACTAAAAGCAAAATGCATGTGTCATAGAAATTCTATTGGTACAAATATGTAAATGATAACGAAATAATGCGAATATGCATATTTCATGAAGGTCATCAATTTTCTTCTTCACTTTTTAAGGGTCCAAATAAATATAATTTATTTGAAATATTAATTTATTTAAAAATTAAAAAATTAAATTAAAGAAAAATAAAATTAAAATAACGTTTCCTAATTTTTCCCGATTTTGTAAAAATAGTTAAAATTTTTACCATTTTCCAGAAAACAATGGTTCATATAATACAATATAATCACGCATATGTGACTCAGAGAATGCTTTGTATATCTTTCTTCAAAGCATTTTTCTTTATTTATTCTGGCATGAATTCAGTCGTTTTACAACATTTTTCCCACTACTCGTGCTATTCTGCTAAGTAGCAGCGACAACGGCGAATTCCTTAATTTGATTGTATCGGCTCTGTTAGCCGCCAAATCGAACATTATACAGATTTCAATTTGTTCCTTCTCTATACTTTACATTCTCTGCATAAGCGTAACAGAAAGTGAGCGTTACTAGTTACTATCAAGTTGGCAACGAACGGATTGCAGCAGCAGGGTCGGCGTCAAGCGGTGAAAAGTGCAGCGTATGTACATCGTCAGCAGCAAAACTCGAGCGGTTGGTTTGACTGAGGCAGCTCGTGTTACAACGAGAATTACAGGTTACTTTCATATTATTAAGTTTTATTAAATTAACATTATCACATAAGATCATATATACTTATATCATTTGTTGTATGGCATAATTGTAAAGGAGTATTCAAAATGGAGGCTCAGACTATATTAAACACAGTGGCAGTGTTAAAAGAAATGTTAAAAGAAGCAGGGCTACCGACAAATGTACGAAAGAAGGAATTACGAGACAGACTTCTGACTCACTACGGTCTTCTTAACGATGACGATGAAAGCGAGAGTGAGGTCGAATCAGTGGAGCCGCTTTCTGAAAGTGTATTGGGTAAAGGTCCGGTGCCACCCACAGTTCCTCATTTTACATTTAGAGAAATCGAAGAAAGTTTGGCGTCATATAACGGTACAGACGGACAGGAAGTAAATCAATGGGCAGAATCTTTTGAAAAAAACGCACATATCGTAGTAGGCTGGTCAGAAATCCATAAATTTATTTATGCAAAACAGCTTCTCAGAGGAGCAGATAGGGCATTTGATCGAAGCCAAACCGGTATCCGTGATTGATGAATTCGAAATATCATTTTCATCAGCTGAGGCACATAGGCGTTTAAGGAATCGTCAAAAGAGACAAAACGGAACATTTATTGAATTTTTATATGCCTTAATAGAAATAGGGAGGCGGGTAAAACTGGAGGAATCCAGCGTAATAGAATATTTCATACTAGGTATTCCCGATTCAAAATTGAACAAAACGGTTTTGTACCAAGCAAGGAGTATAAGGGAACTAAAAGAGCGAATAAAATTTTTTGTGAAAATTAAATATAAACGAAAGGTCGAAGTTAAAAATAGAGTCAGTATCAAGGAAGATAGGAAGGAAAACACTCAACGTTCAAGTATAAACCGCGCATGTTTCAAATTTGGCGAAACTTCGCATATAGCAAAGAATTGCACAAACCAACAATTTATGTGTTACGAGTACAACAATGTCGGCCATAAACGCAACGAATGTCCGACAGTTCAAACGAAAAGTGAAAGAGATAATTTGAATACAGTTACCGAAGTAACGTTCAAACCTTCAGAGGCAGATTTTGGACTAAAGTTTGAAATGGTAGATGCAGGTAGTCCATTGTGTTTGATAAGGGTAGATACAGTTGAAAAACTTAATTTTAAATTTAAGCCAAACAAAGATAAACGAGTGCTGGGCGGAATCGGTAATTCAGAAGTGGTCACGTTAGGTAGTTTCGAAGCCAGAGCTAAAGAAGATGATATTGAAATAAATATCATGTTTCATATTGTCAGCAATAGGGATCTTCAATATCTGGCATTAATAGGACGTTCAATTTTGGGTCAAGTCGATTTAATTGTTAGCGAGGAGAGCGATAGGTTTCTAAGGAAGGATAAACCAGCTATTCGTCAGGCGAACAAAAAAAAGTATAATGGTAAAATTGCAGAAGAGCAGCTTTTAGTAAGATTTGTATAGATGAACAGGAGCCAGAATCAACATATGACTTGTCACATCTCGATAAGGGAAAAATGTTAGATGTGGAAAAATTGATTGCTTAATATGAGCCAAAAAGAATCAGATTTTCCCCGGTGGAATTGAAAATTGTTTTAAAGGACGATGTACCGGTGTATCAGTCACCTAGGCGTGTATCATTTCAAGATCAAAAAATCGTAGATGCTCAAGTAAAGCAATGGCTAGATGAAGATATTATTACACCAAGTGTATCCGATTACGCGTCGCCGAAGGTACTTGTGTCTAAAAAAATAAATCAAAGCGGTTAGTTGAGATTATCGCAAATTAAATGAGAAAATTTTGCGCGATAACTTTCCAATGACATTAATTGACGACGTAGTTGAGAAGCTCCAGGGATATAAAGTTTATATCACGTTAGATTCGACTAATGGATTTTTGCATGTTCCTGTCGAAGAAACTTCTAGAAAATATACATCGTTTGTAACAATGAAAGGTCAATTTGAATTTAAATTTGTACCGTGTGGTATCTCAAATTCACCAGCAGTATTCTGTAGATTCATCCATTCGATTTTTAAAGACCTAAAAGATGAGGGAAGTGTAGTCTCTTATATGGATGATTTAATGATTCCATCTATAGACGAGGAAGAGGGGTTAATAAAACTAAAGAAAGTTCTTACAGTAGCAGCAGATGCTGGACTGCAAATTAAGTGGAAAAAGTGTAATTTTTTGAAGCGCAAAGTAAATTTTCTGGGGTATGTAATCGAAGATAGCACAATTCGTCCGTCGGATGAAAAAACTAGAGCGATTAAAGCTTTTAAGACACCTAGAGACAAGAAAGCCATTCAACTGTTTTTAGGGTTAACTTCCTACTTTCGGAGGTTTATTCAAAACTATGCGCTAGTGGCTAAGCCATTATCAGATCTTCTGAGGAAAGATCAACATTTTTAGAATTATATAACGTAAATGCAATAACCGAAGTTCATACAGAGGCATCAAAGCACGGGTATGGCGAGGCAATGTTGCAAAAGAGGGCAGAGGATGAGTCATATCATCCAGTGCAATTCATGAGCCAGAAAACAAGTTGAGCGGAAGAGAACTATCATTCTTCAAAATTCAAAATTGTAACGGATTGCAACGCATTTGCTATGACATTAAGGAAGAAAGATGTTCCACCACGAGTAGCTAGATGGGCAATGTTTTTGCAAGAATTTAATTGTACTATAGAACATAGGTCAGGTACTAAAATGAAGCATGTCAATACTTTAAGTAGGTTAGCGTGTATATTAGTAGACGAATCGTTACAGGGCAGATTAAAAGAGCCACAGAAAAAAGATGAATAGGCGTGGGCAATTCGGAAAATACCGGAAAACAATTCCTACGAAGACTTTCTTATCTCTCGTGACATATTGTATAAGGATCCGACAAAGGAACTAAGTGTGGTAGCTAAACAAATAGAGAATGAGATCATTTTGTTCATAAGCAAATGCATTTTTCAATTAAAAAGACTTGTGATGGTGTAGGGAAATATTAATACATTCCAGGTCTCGAGGGAAAAGTCAGAAATATAGTAAGCAGTTGTGTCGAATGTTTAATAATGAACACAAAGTGCGGTAAATTGGAAGGATTATTGTCGCCATTTGAGAAAGAAGATTATCCTTTGGGGACATTTCACATAGATCATGTAGGTCCGATGACAACGACCGGGAAACAGTAAAAATATATTTTATTTGTGATCGACGATTTTACAAAAGTTGTGTGGCTCTACCCAACAAAAGATACAAGCGCGGAGGTGGTTATAGACAGGCTTTTGAAACAAGCTGAAATTTTCTGCAACCCGCGCAGAAACACATATATCTGATAGGGGATCAGTTATTGCGATAATAACAGTATTCGGCACCTACTCATTACGACGGGGGTGCCAAAAGGAAACGGACAAGTGGAACGAATACATACGGTAGTAATACCAATGTTAGCTAAGTCATCTCATCCGAATACCTCACAGTTGTACAAGTATATCGGGAAGGTTCAGCAATTTATAAATAATTCTCCAAATCGAAGTACAAAACAGGTCCCATTTAAGATTTTAACGGGTTGCGACATGCGGGTAAAAGAAGACCTTGCCCTAAACGAAATTTAGAACAAGTAAGGAAGTGCTAAGTTCGGGTGTCACCGAACATTTTATACTCTCGCATGATAAAGTGATAATCGAGATTTCATTATACGTCATTTACATATTTTTCAAATACCGTATTTGTGTAAAGTTTTATTCCGCTATCATCATTGGTTCCTAATGTATATATTATACAGAGAAGGCATCAGATGGAATTCAAAATAGCGTTATATTTGAAGAAGACGTGGTTGTGAACCGATTTCACCCATATTTCGTACATGTTATCAGGGTGTTAAGAAAATATTTTATACCGAATTTCATTGAAATCGGTTTAGTAGTTCCTGAGATATGGGTTTTGATCCATAAGTGGGCGGGGCCGCGCCCACTTTTCAAAAAAAATTACGTCCAAATATGCCCCTCCCTAATGCGATCCTTTGTGCCAAAGTTCACTTTAATATCTTTATTTATGGCTTAGTTATGACACTTTATAGGTTTTCGGTTTCCGCCATTTTGTGGGCGTGGCAGTAGGCCGATTTTGCCCATCTTCGAACTTAGCCTTCCTATGAAGCCAAGGAATACGTGTACCAAGTTTCATCATGATATCTCAATTTTTACTCAAGTTACAGCTTGCACGGGCGGACGGACGGACAGACAGACATCCGGATTTCAACTCTACTCGTCACCATGATCACTTTGGTATATATAACCCTATATCTGACTATTTTAGTTTTAGGACTTACAAACAACCGTTATGTGAACAAAACTATAATACTCTTCTTAGCAACTTTGTTGCGAGAGTATAAAAAAAACACAAAGTACTAAAAGTTGTCAAAAGACAACGGTGGTGAAATGTCACAGTTAACACAAAACAAAAAAAAAAAAACAAGTAAGGAAGGGCTAAGTTCGGGTGTCACCGAACATTTTATACTCTCGCATGATAAAGTGATAATCGAGATTCCATTATGCGTCATTTACATATTTTTCAAATACCGTATTTTTGTAAAGTTTTATTCCGCTATCATCATTGGTTCCTAATGTATGTACTCGTATTATACAGAAAAGGCATCAGATGGAATTCAAAATAGCGTTATATTGGAAGAAGGCGTGATTGTGAACCGATTTCACCTATATTTTGTACATGTCATCAGGGTGTTAAGAAAATATTATATACCGAATTTCATTGAAATCGGTTGAGTAGTTCCTGAGATATGGTTTTTGGTCCATAAGTGGGCGTGGCCACGCCCATTTTCAATTTTTAAAAAACGCCTGGGTGCAGCTTCCTTCTGCAATTTCTTCCGTAAAATTTTGTGTTTCTGACGTTTTTTGTTAGTCCGTTAACGCACTTTTAGTGATTTTCAACATAACCTTTGTATGGGAGGTGGGCGTGGTTATTATCCGATTTCTTCCATTTTTGAACTGTATATGGAAATGCCTGAAGAAAACGACTCTGTAGAGTTTGGTTGACATAGCTATAGTAGTTTCCGAGATATGTGCAAAAAACTTAGTAGGGGGCGGGGCCACGCCCACTTTTCCAAAAAAAATACGTCCAAATATGCCCCTCCCTAATGCGATCCTTTGTGCCAAATTTTACTTTAATATCTTTATTTATGGCTTAGTTATGACACTTTATAGGTTTTCGGTTTCCGCCATTTTGTGGGCGTGGCAGTAGGCCGATTTTGCCCATCTTCGAACTTAACCTTCTTATGGAGCCAAGAAATACGTTTACCAAGTTTCATCAAGATATCTCAATTTTTACTCAAGTTACAGCTTGCACGGACGGACGGACAGACGGACGGACAGACAGACATCCGGATTTCAACTCTACTCGTCACCATGATCACTTTGGTATATATAACCCTATATCTGACTCTTTTAGTTTTAGGACTTACAAACAACCGTTATGTGAACAAAACTATAATACTCTCCTTAGCAACTTTGTTGCGATAGTATAAAAAGAAGCAGTTATGGAGTGAAACGATGAACGTGACAAGTTACGTTAAATAGCTAAAGGAAACATACAGAAAGTTCAAGAAGAAAATATGAAGTCATTTATTAGAAAACGTAAAAAGGCAATCGAATATAACATTAATGATTTGGTTGCAATCAGACGGACACAATTTGGTAGCGGAATGAAGTTACGACCTAACTTCTTAGGACCGTACAAAGTAACTAAACGATTGAAACACGGTCGGGATAATAATAAGGGACCTTCAACAACATCGACCGCTGTGCATTATATAAAAAAGTGGTAACGTTATTCGAGGCGAATAAGTAGTCAGGAATGGTCGAGTTGTAGGACAAAGAAATGCGACCGTGCGGACTGAACGTTTTTGACACACGACAACACTGATTGAACGAAAAAGTGACTAGAACGGAATAAAACCAATAACGGACTTCACTTGAATAGCGGACGGCGACCGAGAAGGTGTAACGAAGCATTGATCTATTGCAAAGCTGTATTGCAAAGCACCAGTTCTTTAATAAAAGTGAAATTGATCATTGTGAAGTGCAGTTGGTCCAGTCCTTTATTTCTGCACATCAGTAGATCATTCGTCTTCAGCAAATCGGACTTAGCGAGTCTTCTACGTTTTCCTACATATTGGTCGGTTGGCCGGTTGGTCTATCTTACAAATTGGGGGCTCAACTCAAGCCTATCCTACACATATGTCTGCATAAAAACAAGCTTTGCTCTTTTTTGCGATCTCTTGCTAAAATTTTGTTGAGCATGCCTATAGTTGACTCGCGTACAATAAAAAGGAATCATCGCTGAATATTTCGTGCCATAAAGAAATACAAAATGTTATCCACAGCGTAAAACAAGTTTAGCAAGGGAGGATAAAAAATTATACAGGTCTATATTCTTAATTATTAATTTTTTGTATACATATAATTGATAATAAAATTCGTGTATCGACAGAGCTAGCGCCTCACGTAATAGCCAGCTGTTTAATTTTTCATAACGTAGCTAAATTTTTAAAAGACGATTACATCCCAATCAGTGACGATTACAACAATAATGATGTATGGCAATTAGGCAAATATATCGAAAAACAAAAAGCAAGAATTTCAGAAGCTGGAAAAAACAAAAGGAGGATGATTGCAAATTTATTATCAAATTAGTTTGTAATAAAAATAAAATAAATGAATGAATATTTTTATTTTTTTATTAAAATAAATGTAACTCACTACATAAAAATATAATATTCATTAATTATATCGGGTGATTTTTTAAGAGCTTGATAACTTTTTTTAAAAAAAAAACGCATAAAATTTGCAAAATCTCATCGGTTCTTTATTTGAAACGTTAGATTGGTTCATGACATTTACTTTTTGAAGATAATTTCATTTAAATGTTGACCGCGGCTGCGTCTTAGGTGGTCCATTCGGAAAGTCCAATTTTGGGCAACTTTTTCGAGCATTTCGGCCGGAATAGCCCGAATTTCTTCGGAAATGTTGTCTTCCAAAGCTGGAATAGTTGCTGGCTTATTTCTGTAGACTTTAGACTTGACGTAGCCCCACAAAAAATAGTCTAAAGGCGTTAAATCGCATGATCTTGGTGGCCAACTTACGGGTCCATTTCTTGAGATGAATTGTTCTCCGAAGTTTTCCCTCAAAATGGCCATAGAATCGCGAGCTGTGTGGCATGTAGCGCCATCTTGTTGAAACCACATGTCAACCAAGTTCAGTTCTTCCATTTTTGGCAACAAAAAGTTTGTTAGCATCGAACGATAGCGATCGCCATTCACCGTAACGTTGCGTCCAACAGCATCTTTGAAAAAATACGGTCCAATGATTCCACCAGCGTACAAACCACACCAAACAGTGCATTTTTCGGGATGCATGGGCAGTTCTTGAACGGCTTCTGGTTGCTCTTCACCCCAAATGCGGCAATTTTGCTTATTTACGTAGCCATTCAACCAGAAATGAGCCTCATCGCTGAACAAAATTTGTCGATAAAAAAGCGGATTTTCTGCCAACTTTTCTAGGGCCCATTCACTGAAAATTCGACGTGCCCAAAATTGGACTTTCCGAATGGACCACCTAAGACGCAGCCGCGGTCAACATTTAAATGAAATTATCTTCAAAAAGTAAATGTCATGAACCAATCTAACGTTTCAAATAAAGAACCGATGAAATTTTGCAAATTTTATGCGTTTTTTTTTTAAAAAGTTATCAAGCTCTTAAAAAATCACCCGATATATTAATAAATGTAATCATTCTGGGAACTCCAAGCTTCTTTCCAAAAGTTGTTTTTGCAAAATCTGAAATTTTGTGGAAAGAAGCAACATAAGAATAGCAAAATGTGAAATAAAATGAAAAAAACTTACGGCGCTTTCTTTGCTGTTTTGCTGCTGATGTTGCTGATATTTTTGTTTCTGAGGTTGTTGTTGCTGATGTCTCTTCTAATATATTCAAAGTATAGCTGTCGCCATAGCTTCCAAGAAAAAGATGAACTGTAAAAAAATAAACGAAGAGCGAAATCAACAACAAAATTGGAATTCGATAACGGTGCACTTACCAGAAAGTTTGATTGGTGATGGATTAGGATCAGAACAAGGCAATGATGATAAATTTGTTTCCCAGTTTTTAAAATAATTCTTTCCCAGTTTTTAAAATAATTCTTTTATTTCCTGTGTTCTTTTTATCTATTTTACTTTTAACGCGACATTTCATGTTTGCTATATTTATATAGCTATTGCTCACTTGACTCAACTCAGCGCTTTTACTCGTGTTTATGCATGAGACCCAATAATATTCTTTGTTGATATTTTGGTCAGTCAGAATAAATTTGAGGAGCACCATTCCTCGATAAAAGAAGAAAACTGTCCACAAGACCTTCATCTTTGCCTCGAAACTTCCCCTTTGAAATGGTGTTTATGATGAATTTATTAAAAATTTCAAGACAATGGTGGGTTCAAATAAGAAGACAAAGGGTCTCATGCATAAAATGTGAGCTTGTGCGCGGACTCGATTTTTTGAGTAAAAGGTGCTTGTCGTATGCATTAAAATTTTTTATATATTTACTCACTGCTCAGGTTTGATCTCATCTTGCTCAGTTCGAACTGAGCTTGTGCTTACTTTCATACTCATAAAAACAAGCTGTTGCTCTTTTTTGTGAGCTCTTGCTCAAATTTTGTTGGACATGCCTATAGTTGACTCGCGTACACTAAAAAGGAATCATGGCTGAATATTTTGTGCCACAAAGAAATACAAAATGTTATCAACAGCGAAAACAAGTTTAGCAAGTGAGGATAAAAAATTAAACAGGTTTAAGGTTTTAGGTCCTTAATTATAATTTTTTTATATAATTAATAATAAAATGAAAATACATAGGTTTGATGATAGTAGCATTTGCTGGTTGGATAATTATTTTTTTGAGGAGTCAGAAGAAACACGTTGTGGTACCCTCAGCAACATTGATAAAATTCGACTGTATTTAAGATTTTGTACAGATCGTGGATTCCAAAATGGTGTAGCCACAGATATTGGTGTCCACCAAGCAACTGTGTCGCGAACTATTGCGGAAGTTGCGAAACTTATATCTTCCAAAGCAAACGGGTAGATAAAATTCCCGAAAAATGGAGATGAAATAAAAGATGCTTAAATGAAATGGCTAGCAAATTATTGCTTTCCAATTGCAAATAAAGTGATTGATTGCACTCATATCAAAATAAAAAGCGCACAAAAAAACATAATAACAAAGTAGTAACATGAATGTCACATAAAAGGTAAAATAGCTATGAATAAAACAGGCAATACAAATTTTTTTAAAAAAACTTGAAACTGATTTATCACAATTGCTTTGTGTTTTTGTTGTTGATTTTGCTCTTCGTTTATTTTCTTACAGTTCATCTCTTTCTTAGAACCAATGGTGACAACTGTTCGTTTAATATATTAGAAGAGACATCAGCAACAACAACAACAGCAGCATCAGAAGCAAAACTGCAAAGAAAGCGCCGTTGCAATGATAGCGATGATCAAGCTGTAAATGTTTTAAATTTTATTTTACATTTTGCTATATGTTGTTTATTTTTGAAAGTTATCGAAAAGGTTAACGCTTTGATTTGTGGGTTTTTTAATTTTTATATGAGTACAATCAATCACATCAATCACTCCAATAACAAATAATAGTAATAATACCCAACGATTACCCTCCTTCCGCCCAACAGACGTGAGGGCCGCAATCCGCGAACGAGCGGAATTAGCCGAGTCATAAAAGGCAAGAGAATTTTAAGCGTTGCGATCTTAAGCTGCTCAGCTTCATAAACAAAAATTTCAACAGCCGAAATTAAGAATTAGATTAAAGTTCATAATTGTTAAAAGTTACTTGTTAAGAGTAGATAAAATAATTTTTTTAATGGTAAAGAGTGAGTCTGTTAGATCAAATGTGCTGGAATGAAAATTGAAATCATGACATATACGGCGGAATAGTTCATTTAACTCAAAGTTTGTTCTAGACAATTTTAAAAGTAAGGGTCTAAACTGCCTGGTAGGGCGAGCGGGAACGTTAAAATTAATATCAGATAAGAGAGATGGGCTACAGACTGACCCATTACAAGAAATATTATACCAAGCATCTCCCTACGACTAACGAGTGTCGGGAGATTTATAAGTTTTAAACGGTTAATGTAAGGGAGAAGATTTAAACTGGAATCCCAAATTTAAATGATTTAAGGCAAAAAGTAAAAATTGTTTTTGAACGGACTCTAACTTATCCGAATGGACTTGGTAACTAGGGATTCAAACCACAGAAGCATACTCAATATAGGCCTCTGAGATGTAAAAAGAATTTTTTTGGTAAGCGGATCTCTAAATTCTTTAGACCAACGTTTAACAAAACTAAGAGCGCCTTTAGCTTTAAAAACCGTGGAAGATACGTGAAGATTAAAATTGAGTTTGGGGTCCATAGTTACTCCCAGACCAACAAAACTGCATACTTGCTCCAACCTAAAGTTTTGTATTGCGTATGAGGTAGGGTCTACAGCTCTACGTAAAAAGCACATCGTTTTACATTTTTTAAGGTTCAATGGCATGTCATTTCTATCACACCAAGAAACTAGGTTGTTTAAGTCTGTTTGCAACTGACATCTTTCACTGTTTGAAGTATATGTTTTAAAAAGTTTTACATCGTCAGCATAAAATAAAACTTTTGAAAACTTAACAACAGATGATATGTCGTTAATAAATAACAAGAAGAGAATTGCACCAAGATGGCTACCTTGAGGAACGCCTGAAGGAACATTGATTATGTCAGAAAAAGTATCTTTAGAATCTTAGAATCAACCCATTTTTGAAATATTGGTTGAAAACCAAGAAGATCAAGTTTATTCAAAAGAATTGAATGGTGTACTTTATCAAAAGATTTACTAAAATCTGTATATATAACATCAGTATTCTTATTCTCTCTAAAGCCCGTTGATACATGTGATACAAATTCAAGCAAATTAGTTATGGTAGATTTCCCTTTACGAAAACCGTGCTGAGAACAAGAAATTAGTGGAGAGATCAGGAAAGTTATGTCGTCTGTTATAATTGCTTCAAAAAGTTTAGGTATTGCAGACAACTTTGCTATTCCCCTATAGTTTTCAATAGATGGTCTGAATCCACTCTTATACAAAGGAATTATAAATGACTTTTTCCATATGGATGGAAATAAGCCTTGCATAAGAGATGAATTAAAGAGTTTTGTTAGGGGTTGGTATGTATGTTTGGCACATTTCTTAAGAAAGTATGAGGGAATCACGTCTGGGCCATAATTGTAAGATTGTTCTAACATATTTAACTGATTTAAGACATCTGCTTCGGAAATGGTAGATGCATTAATGACAGAAATCGGACATAGCTTGTGCTGGTGCGGAACATTTTTTGGAGATTTTGGAGAGTAATTGGACCTAAAGAATTCAGCGAACATATTAGAATTTGTGTGATTGTCACTAGACATATTAGACTTATATTTCATAGCAGATGGAAAATTAGAAATCCTGGGTTTGGAGTTGACGAAAACATAAAACAAGTTTGGATTACGTATAATATTATTTTTTACTTTATTTACATAATTATTACAACATATTTTGTTAAGTTCAGAAAATTCTCGACGCAATTTAGAATATTTTGAATAGTTAGCATCTAATCCAGTTTTTTTTTAAGTTTAAAAGCACGATATTTTCCATTTTTTAATTTACATAATTCTTTCGAAAACCGTAAATTAGAACTAATTTTTCGGGTAACAACACACTTCGGAACATATTTTTCAAATAAGTTTACAATAGTTTCATTAAAGTGGGAAGCACTAAATTCAATATTGCCATTGTAATCTGGCCAAGTCATTTTAGAAAGTTCGTAATTAATCTTCTTAAAATTAGCTTTCGCAAAGTTGAACCGAACATAAAGGTCTTGTGTATTATTATGAGCAAAGTTGGCTATGATTTCGATGTTAATTTCTAAAGCAGGATAACACGAGTCCTCTGTCCGAACCAAAACATCGGTCAACAGAGAACATTGAAGCGTTATCAACGTAAACTAGATCTAAGAGCTTACCAAACTCGTTTGAAATTAAATTAGTTGGGTTAAGACCCAACTTCAACATTTCATCTAAGAACTCGTTACAACATAAGCAAGTACTAATAGGGATGGTGAAATCATCACCAGATTTCCATGATACGCGCGTTAAGTTGAAATCTCCCAAAACAACAGAAAACATAACTTATTAATGAAGCATGCTGCATATATAGATATGTCCGGGTGAGGCGGTATATAAGACAATGTTAAGTAGATATGGCCACTACGTAGGTTGCTATATATATTTCTGGCCTAATAATGTAAATAGGCATATTTATCAACGCAAATGGTTTCTTTTTTAATTTTTTTTTTATTTTTTTTATTTTTGTTTTTTTTTTGTCGATTGCTGTTTTGTTTCGGACTCATACGCATATATCCATGATTCGTCACCTACGACGATCTTATAAACGTCTTTTGAAGCACCGCGATCGTATTTTTTCAGCATTTCTTTACACCAATCCACACTAGTCTTTTTTTGAGTGATTGTCAAATTGTGCGGGATCCAACGAGAACAAACCTTTTTTACGGCCAGGTGTTCATGCAATATCGAATGTATGCTGGTGGGAGAAATGTATAGGCATGCCTCTATCTGAAGGTATGTTACATGACGGTCTTGCGTTATCAATTCACGTACGGCATCGATGTTTTCTGGCACAACGGCTGTTTTTGGACGCCCTTCACGGAATTCGTCTTTGAGCGAGCGTCGGCCACGATTGAATTCGTTGTACCAGTTTTTCACAGTGCTATAGGATGGTGCTTCATAGCCATACAAAGATTTTAGTTCATCGATGCACTCTTGTCGTGATAATCCACGCCGAAAGTTGTGAAAAATGATCACACGAAAATGTCCACGAGTTAATTCCATTTTTTGGTCGAGATGAATTTTTTAATCCCCTGTAAATTAAATAATTCACGATTAAATGACAAAACGTTCTGAGTGATGTTGCTAAATGATGCTAAAAAATGTCAAACTTTCCAATAGAAATGTCAGATTGCACCTGGCAACACTTAGTGTTGACCTAGGCCAGAATATGTGGAGCAGCCCTCGTATAAGCGCAACTACAAATGCACTTAAATTCCATGAAGTCTGCATGCGGAACATCGACTTCTCCATATGGAATTGAAGAATGAACAGCAAACAAGACACCACCTTCTTTTCTGTTCAGCTGGTCATATCTAAAGATTTCGAATTCGCTGTTGAATATTTCATTATCAAAAATGTGGAGCTTTAGCCAAGTTTCTGTGAAAGCAATGATTTTAAAGTTACAATGAATGCTATTTAGATAAAAACCAGTAAGTTTTGTATTAAGCCCTTTAACATTTTGATAATAAATAATCAGCAAATTATTGTTAATTAGTTTTTTGTATCCACCGGATTTCTTGGTATTTTAGTGATAACTACAGGGGGCTTATCACGTTTGTGCTCGAATTCGCGCAGAAAGACCCCAGGTGGCCAGAAGGAGTTGGCAAGTATCAATTGAAAATTGTCAGCGGATACGTTGATCTTAAGCGACGAAATAACCCTGTTGTATTTGAAATTTTTATTTACGGATGTCTGTATCTACCGTTTTTAATTTCGACGAGATGTATCTTTTTATATCCTCGACTGTGGTATCCGCAGCAAGTCTCGAGATAAAAATTGCTTTTTTTCGCGGTATTACAATTAAGTTTTTATTAGCTGAGAATATTTAACTTTATATAAACGATATTTTTCTTTACGCTAAATGTTTATTTATTGCGGAGGTCCATGAAGGTTATCGATTTAAACGGGATCGTATGTGGTGCTAACTACAGCGTGCGGGAGTTGTGTCGCAAACGAATATATATAAAATTGATGACAAGATCAACGGCGATCAGGCGATGATCCAAGTGAAGTATCGATGCGGTAGCGAAGCGGACCGGGTGATGACGACAGGACGCAGTGAGTCAGCGAATGTGTGTGTGGAGAACTGCAGGTGACGAATTGTGTGAACGAATGTTGAGGTGCGAGTTTGGTACGAAAGGTGTAAACGAAAAGAATAATGTTTGCTATCCTTTTTTTCACTCTCTTTGTTGAGCGGGTTGAATGATATAGAAGTGTGGTGAGTGAGTATGGTGCCATCGGACGTGGTGAGTTGAGCTGTTCCATTAGGATGCACCAGTTTTATCGAGAAGATGAGGTGGAAGCTTAACTCATTTAAACATCCTGGGCCCCCTAGGCGAATATTTTGCCTAGTATTCCACGAATATGTTATTATATTGTCTATATTTTGGCAGACAGAAGTCAATAATGTACTAACATTTATCCGGATGTGCAGAGAACGGATTTTGGTTTATAACATATTTTAGTATGTATTTGCTTTTACGTGCATGTGATAAAAAACTATGTATTACGGACTTACGAGTTTGTAACTGCCTTTCATAGTTATTATATTTGCGGTTGTTTTTTTGAAAAGTTTATTATTTATATTTTTTATTTAAAATTTCTTGACCGTCGGCTTAGGAAGGCTTGCCGTTTATTTTAATAGTTTTCTCTGTATATTTGACAATGGTTTGTAATTTCTTTATTATTATGAAGGATAGTAACTCCACGCCTGGCTCAGATATGGCCAGAATGGGTACTCCTTAGCCCTGGAGTTAAGATTGTGACAATAGAGGGATCTTGCGAGAGTGTGGCCGGTAATTGCGAACGGCTTAGACTCGTAGTAGAGAATTCTTCATAATTAATTAATGCTTTGTATAGCAGATTCCCATTAATCACCAATGTGAGGAGCGCTTATGTACTCGTAGATGAATATTATTCAACTTTTTGGAAAATTTTATTATAGGTAATATTTAAGTGCGTATGCACTAATTTTACAAGTAGTGGCCCACCAATGCTCTGGATTTTTTTTTTTTAATTTTTTTTTTCATTATTGGCGAAAGCCATCCAGCGGGGCCGAAAATTTGTATGTGTTTTTAATATAGGGACTGCCAGAGGTAACTCTGACTTTGTTTTTTATACCAACTTGTGAAGTATGGGAAAATTGTGGCTCTAGTGGTAGTCGTACGACGTACCGGCCATTATTTGGTCGAGTAGTTGCGGCTTTCGAGTAGCCCGTACAATACTGATCTTCTAGAGTTTTATTTAATATTCGTGGATGTTTCCCTATCTCTTGAAATTTTCTTAATTGTGAATTAAGGTATTGATTTGTTTTTTTCTCAACTTGAGCTGGTATGGCGGTAACTAGGTTTGTAACTAGTCCACTTTGTGTTTCGCTGTGCAGCGTTTGAGCTTTTTGTGCCTTTGAGCAACATGGTGTTACCTGACATTTTTTCGAATTTTGTTTTTCGGAATTTGCTTTTGCAATTAAGTCCGTGTTTCTTTTTGTATAAGCGCTTCTTTGAGATGGGATATCTACTGTAATGAAGCATTGAATTGTGTCTATTGTGTCAATATAAGCAATTAAATTTGCTTTTTCAATTATTAAGATTGTGTGAGTGGGACAAGCAGTTCGTGCAGAGTCTTTTTGACCTGACAAAGTTGTTCCTTTCATTGACATTCAATTTTTTAAACTTCTCGCAAGTTTTAAGCTTGTGACCTCTTGTGCACAGTTTGCATGACGTATGTTTTCTTTGTTCGGATGTGAACAATTGCGTTTTTTAATGTTTCTGTTTATATTGTTGTTGCTTCTAGCTTGGGGTCTATTCAAGCTTCTATTTTGGTCTTGTTTAATGTTCTTAGTTTTGTTTACTTTTTCTTCTAACCTTTCCGCAATTTCATATTGGGTGGTGAGAAAATTTTTCATTTGTTGCCACGTGGGGCACTTTTTTCGTGATGAGAGCGATTGCTCCCACAAAAGTAACGATTTTTCTGGTAATCTGGCGGTGCAAATGTTTACCAGAATTGGGTCCCAGCTGTCTGTGGGGATATTTAGTGTCGATAGAACCGACAAACAATTTGAAACAGTCGATTCTAGTTTTATGAATTCTACACTTGTTTCTTTCTTAGTTGTCTAGCAAGTTCATTAGTGTCGTTACTTGTTTATCGACCAGTATTCTTTCATTTTCATATCTAGCTTTTAGAGCTTCCCAAGCCAAATCGAAATTATCATCACTAAGAGCGAACTGTTTTACTATTATGCCTGCTTGACCTTTGCTTTTGTATCGGAGGTGATACAATTTTTGCACTTTTGATAATTGAGGATGGTTTATATACACGGCCGTGAACATGTCCCGGAAGGACGGCCATTCCTCATAACCTCCGTAAAAGGTTTCTGTGTCACATGTGGGCACCTCGAGTTGGATGCCTGAACTGACTTGTTGTGTGTATGCGTGAATATTTGTTTTTATGTTGCATTTATTTTGTTTTTACTTTTATTTTATGTTTTGGGTTTCGCGCCCGGTTTGTGGTTTAGTTAGTTAAAACGTTTGTATTTTTGTATTTCTTGTCTTTGGGAAAAACTTTAAATATCTTCTTCTAGTTATTTTTGTAATATTGTGTATTTTTGTTTTGTAACACCACTTTTTGCTTAACAAAAATTAAAAAGTTTTTTGTCACTACTTTATTTCTCACTTTATGCGATAATTCTCAAAGTGTGCTATTTCTTTGTCCATGACTGTATATATATATTTATTTTTTGTTTCTTTTACTTTACCGTTTCTCTCTACTTTCTTATAATTTTGCCACCTCACTGACATTTGTAGGCATATATGTATGTATATGAATATGGTATGTTATTTTTTTTTTGTTTTGTTGTTTGGGTCGCTGTTTATTTTTTGTTCACCTGCACTTTTTTATTTTTTAATTTTAGCATACCGCGCTCGTTTGGCTTGAGTGATTGATTTGTTTGTTTGTTTTATGTTTTTTTTTGTTTGTTTGTTTGATTGTTCGCCACTTCTTTACCGCATTGCAATGGATTTGCTTTTATTTTATTTTATTTAAAAATCCATAGTGTCTGTCAATTTGGCTCGAAGGACCATGATTAAATTGCTGGCCAATTTTTCAAAAAGAACCGACCACTTTAATACTCGTTAAATAAAAATGCTTTATTTTAAAATGTACAATAATTTTATTTTAAGGTTTATTTAGCGCACGTATTAAATACAAAGTTATGTATGTTGGAAATGCAATTGAAGGGAACGGGGTGGATATAGTTGCCAAACCGAGTGATAGCAGGAGATATCGACGTGGCGCCGCGTAGGATCGATACGTTGCAGCGTGGGGATCATTCGAGGACGAAAAATTGAATTCGAATGTTGACGTGCGATGATCGTCTGAAACATTGTTCAAATCCTTTCTTGTTGTGGTAACCGCTTGCTGGGTGTGGTGATGTTCCCAACTGTGGTGTAATGTATTGTCATCAGCTGTAAGGAATTGCGCTGTCTTATTAGGGTGCGTCAGTTTTTCCCAGGTTGAGTGAGGGGGGAGGCTTAACTCATTTAAACAAAGTGTATGCGACAGTTCATTGTTTAGCGCGATTAGATCCAGATCGGTTGCAAATTGATTTACCAGATACGTTTTTTTTTATATATTTTATGAAGGTAATTATTCGCATGGAGAATGGAGTCATGTATAGAAGTACAGAAAGTTCTGACTGCCATTCACTTGGGAGTCGCCAGCAACGATTCTTTTACATATGGCTCAAGCAGCACACGACTTCCGGTCCTAGTCCTAGTATCTTCGGGGTAGCGAAAGAAAATCCATTTGAAGGTAAGCTAAAGTGAGAAAGCGAAACTTCCCCACCACAGGGCTATGCACTGGGTTTGGGACCCGCCATGTAAAAACCCCCAATCAACAGCAAAAAACAGCCTCGAATGAGAGACCCCATGACGACCATGGCCAAACGATTTAAGGGCATGCACCTGGAATGTTCGGTCGGTTAATTGGGAAGGTGCCGCTGCCCAGCTGGTTGATGTCCTCGTGAAAATAAAGGCTGACATCATCGCCGTCCAAGAAATGCGATGGACGGGACAAGGACAGAGACGAGTAGGTCCTTGTGGCATTTACTACAGTGCCCATATAAAGGAGCGCAAGTTTGGTGTAGGATTCGTGGTGGGAGAGAGACTCCGTCGCTGAGTCCTATTATTCACTCTGGTGAATGAGCGTCTAGCCAGAATCCGCATCAAAGCGAGGTTCTTCAACATATCGCTAATTTGCGCCCACGCCCCGACGGAAGAGAAGGACGATGTGACCAAAGATGCCTTCTATGAGCTTTTGGAGCACACCTATAAGAACTGCCCCCACGATGTGAAAATTGTGCTTGGCAACTTTAAATGCAGCCTTCACGAGGAAACATCCCCAGCACAAGAAAATACATCAAGCGCGCGTCAACAAACACAAGGAAGCTTAGACGTCAAAAAGCTGCAATGACAACAGACAGCCGAACGATTTCTACTCGGCTTTTACTCCTGCTCTCTGAGAGCACTCGTCAACAACTCGTACAGCTGCAAATGAAACCATTGGTCTTCGGAAAATGCAAAGGAACTACTTGTACGACTAAGAGTGTCGTGTCGCAGCGGAGAGAACAAACTGCCTACCTTGCAACGTTACGATCGACCACAACACGTGCGGGATGGGATAGATACCGAGAGTTAAAGTGGTGAAGCGAGACGCATTTGCAGACAGAAACAGAAAGAGCCCGAAATTTGTGAGTACGAGGAGCATGATAAGCTGGCCGACAGCGGTAATGCTCAAAAATTCTACAAAAAAATGCGGTGGCTAACAGAAGGTCTCAAGACCGGAGCATATTCTTGTAGAACCCAAGAAGGTGATCTAGTAACCGATGCCTAAACCATACTTAAATTATGGAGGGAACACTTCTCCAGCTTGCTGAATGGCACTGAACGCACAACGCCAGGAGAAGTCGATCCCGATTCCCCAATCGATGACGATGGAGCAGACTTTCCATTGCCCGACCATGAAGAAGTTCGAATAGCAATTACCCGCCTGAAGAACACCAAATCGGCGGGGGCCGATGGATTACCGGCCGAGCTGTTCAAACACGGCAGTGAAGAACTGATAAGGAGCATGCATCAGCTTCCTTGTAAAATATGGTCGGACGACAGGATGCCCAAGGGTTGGAATTTAAGTTTGCTCTGTCGAATCCACAAAAAGGGGACCCCACAATCTGCGCTAACCACCGTGGGACAAGCCTCCTCAACATTGCGTATAAGGTTCTATCGAGCGTATTATGTGAAAGATTAAAGCCCACCGTCAACAAACTGATTGGACCTTATCAATGTGGCTTTAGACCTGGCAAATCGACAATCGACCAGATATTCACCATGCGCCAAGTCTTGGAAAAGACCCGTGAAAGGAGAATCGACACACACCACCTCTTCGTCGATTTCAAAGCTGCTTTCGGCACCAAGAAAAGAAGCTGCCTTTATGCCGCGATGTCTTAATTTGGTATCTCCGCAAAACTAATAGGGCTATATAAACTGACGTTGAGCAATACCAAAAGCTCCGTCATGATCGGGAAGGACCTCTCCGAGCCGTTCGATACCAAACGAGGTTTCAGACAAGGCGACTCCCTATCGTGCGACTTCTTCAATCCGCTGCTGGAGGAAATAATTCGAGCTGCAGAACTTAATCGAGCAGGTACAATCTTCTATAAGAGTGTACAGCGCCGTTAGTTCTGATTTCTCCAGACTGGACAAGAAAGCAAAGCAAATGGGTCTGGTAGTGAACGAGCGCAAGACGAAATATCTCCTGTCATCAAACAAGGAGTCTTTGCACTCGCGACTTGGCTCTCACGTCACTGTTGGCAGTCATAACTCTTGCCAACAGGTGGTACTTCGGTCTGAGTAGGCAAGTTAAAAGTAAAGTCCTCTCTCGATGAACAAAACCAAACTCTATAAGTCGCTCATAATTCTCGTCCTGATATATGGTGCAGAGGCTTGGACGATGACATCAACTGATGAGTCGACGTTGCGAGTTTTCGAGAGAAAGTTCTGTGAAAGATTTATGATCGAGAAAGACTTGGCTGCGCTTAGATTACCCAATCGGCCCCACGTAGCGAAAAGAAGAAACGACTGGCGCGCTGTTGTTAACTCGGCTATAATCACGTAAGCGGTGTCTACGTCAATTAAGATGAAGAAGAGTACAAAATGTCCGAGTTCACCTGATCTGCCCTTCTGGTTTGTAATCTACTCAGGTAGGCTGCACCACCCGATTTGGCAACTGGATTACGACAGGCTACCATTTTGGTAGGACAGTGATGCTATTTTAAGCTGACGATATCAGCATCATGTTCAAGGACGAAGTCAATACGAGACATGGAGAACAACAACAAATGGACAAGTCCAAATCTGTGTTAGTTGCTACAAATACAAAGCAGTCTATTTGCCAGCAGTGCAAATCAAAGGACCAATTTTTAAATGCCTGCTCCACTTTCAAATCCCTCTCGGTAAAACAGGCGTTCGCTGACACAGAATTTCATAAATCACAATAAGTTGATATCTTTTTGGGTGCAGAAACATTTTTTGCCCTCTTAACTGTTGACCAAATTAAAAATGGTCTTAACTAACCAACACTACAGAAAAACCTTTTTGGGTGGATGGTGCCTGACAAATACGTCAGCAACAATGCATACACTTACATATACATATATTATAAAAAAAAAATCGGGCGCAAACTAAAATAGAAAAGAACATAGCTCAATATGAACGGGAAGGAGAAACAATAAAAAAAACTAGTGCGTGGAGTCTCTACGCGCGGAAGAAGTGAAACTTCTTAGTAATATTCCAAGAAATGCATATCATTTTGTATGAAAGAAAACTAAAGAGAGGGAAAAGATAAAAATTTGGCAGAGTGACCAACACTTTCTTAAATTCACATACAACATCACACAGAATTCAATTTGCAACTTATCTATGCTTTAAGCAGAGACATTAAAATCATATTTTAGAATTGACATTGAATCTTCCTTAGAACCAGAAAGTTGTTCAATTTATGATTTTTAGCTTTTGCCATCGCACAGTGGTCGGTATTGTATGGAATCAGTGGCCAAAAATACTTCCACTGCCTAAATAAAAATGAAACTTTTGCCAAAGCTTCTTAAAATCTCCGTCTTCCGTTTCCCACTTCGCCACCTCCCGAAGGTAACAAATTTTAATTAATTATATTAAATTAAGAAAGTTGATAAACGAAAAAAGGAATTTTTTGAATATTCTTCTTCTTCTTCTTAATTGGCGTAGAAACCGCTTAAGCGATTATAGCCGAGTTAACAACAGCGCGCCAGTCGTTTCTTCTTTTCGCTACGTGGCGCCAATTGGATATTCCAAGCGAAGCCAGGTCCTTCTCCACTTGGTCCTTCCAACGGAGTGGAGGTCTTCCTCTTCCTCTGCTTCCCCCGGCGGGTACTGCGTCGAATATTTTCAGGAGCTGGAGCTGGAGTGTTTTCGTCCATCCGGACAACATGACCTAGCCAGCGTAGCCGCTGTCTTTTAATTCGCTGAACTATGTCGATGTCGTCGTATATCTCGTACAGCTCATCGTTCCATCGAATGCGGTATTCGCCGTGGCTAACGCGCAAAGGACCATAAATCTTTCGCAGAACTTTTCTCTCGAAAACTCGCAACGTCGACTCATCCGTTGTTGACATCGTCCAAGACTCTGCACCATACAGCAGGACGGGAATTATGAGTGACTTATAGAGTTTGGTTTTTGTTTGTCGAGAGAGGACTTTGCTTCTCAATTGCCTACTCAGTCCGAAGTAGCACCTGTTGGCAAGAGTTATCCTGCGTTGGATTTCTAGGCTGACATTGTTGGTGGTGTTTACGCTGGTTCCAAGATAGACGAAATTATCTACGACTTCAAAGTTATGACTGTCAACAGTGACGTGAGAGCCAAGTCGCGAATGCGACGACTGTTTGTTTGATGACAGGAGATATTTCGTCTTGCCCTCGTTCACTGCCAGACCCATTTTCTGTGCTTCCTTGTCCAGCCTGGAGAAAGCAGAACTAACGGCGCGGATGTTGAGGCCGATGATATCAATATTCAGCAGGCGAAGAGGTGGTGTGTGTCGATTCTCTTTTCACGGGTCTTTTCCAAGATTTGGCGCATGGTGAATATCTGGTCGGTTGTTGATTTGCCAGGTCTGAAGCCACACTGATAAGGTCCAATCAGTTTGTTGACGGTGGGCTTTAATCTTTCACACAATACGCTCGATAGAACCTTATATGCGATGTTGAGGAGGCTAATCCCACGGTAGTTGGCGCAGATTGTGGGGTCTCCTTTTTTATGGATTGGGCATAGCACACTTAAATTCCAATCGTTGGGCATGCTTTCGTCCGACCATATTTTACAAAGAAGCTGATGCATGCACCTTATCAGTTCTTCGCCGCCGTGTTTGAATAGCTCGGCCGGCAATCCGTCGGCCCCTGCCGCTTTGTTGTTCTTCAGGCGGGCAATTGCTATTCGAACTTCTTCATGTTCGGGTAATGGAACGTCTGCTCCATCGTCATCGATTGGGGAATCGGGTTCTCCTTCTCCTGGTGTTGTGCGTTCACTGCCATTCAGCAGGCTGGAGAAGTGTTCCCTCCATAATTTAAGTATGCTCTGGGCATCAGTGACTAGATCACCTTTGGGGTTCTACAGGAATACGCTCCGGTCTTGAAACCTTCCGTAAGCCGCCGCATTTTTTCGTAGAATTTTCGAGCATTACCCCTGTCGGCCAGCTTATCAAGCTCTTCGTACTCACGCATTTCAGCCTCTTTCTTCTTCTGTCTACAAATGCGTCTCGCTTCCCTCTTCAACTCTCGGTATCTATCCCATCCCGCACGTGTAGTGGTCGATCGTAACGTTGCGAGGTAGGCAGCCTGTTTTCTCTCCGCTGCGACACGGCACTCCTCGTCGTACCAGCTGTTCTTTTGCACTTTCCGGAAACCAATGGTTTCGGATGCAGCTGTACGTAAGGAGTTTGAAATGCCGTCCCACAGTTCCCTTATACCGAGTTTTTGACGAGTGCTCTCAGAGAGCAGGAGTGCAAGCCGAGTAGAAAATCGTTCGGCTGTCTGTTGTGATTGCAGCTTCTCGGCGTCAAACGTTCCTTGTGTTTGTTGGCGTGCGTTTTTGCTGCACAGAGGCGGGTGCGAATCTTGGCTGCAACAAGGTAGTGGTTCGAGTCGATATTAGGACCTCGGAGCGCACGCACATCTAAAACACTGGAGACATGTCTTCCGTCTATCACAACATGATCGATCTGGTTGGTAGTTTTTCGATCAGGACACAGCCAGGTAGCTTGATGAATCTTTTTATTCTGGAATCTAGTACTACGGATATCCATATTTCGGGACCCGGCGAAGTCAATCAGCCTCAACACGTTTGGGGAAGTTTCGTCGTGGAGGCTGAATGTACCGACCGTAGTGCCAAATATACCTTCTTTGCCCACCCTGGCGTTAAAGTCGCCAAGCACGATTTTGACATCGTGGCGGGGGCAGCTCTCATAAGCGCGCTCCAAGCGCTCATAGAAGGCATCTTTGGTCACATCGTCCTTCTCTTCCGTCGGGGCGTGGGCGCAAATCAGCGATATGTTGAAGAACCTCGCTTTGATGCGGATTGTGGCTAGACGTTCATTCACCGCAGTGAATGATAGTACTCGGCGACGGAGTCTCTCTCCCACCACGAATCGTACACCAAACTTGCGCTCCTTTATATGGCCACTGTAGTAAATGTCACAAGGACCTACTCGTCTCAGTCCTTGTCCCGTCCATCGCATTTCTTGGACGGCGGTGATGTCAGCCTTTGTCTTTACGAGGACATCAACCAGCTGGGCAGCGGCACCTTCCCAATTAAGGGACCGGACATTCCAGGTGCATGCCCTCAATTCGTAGTCCTTATTTCGTTTGCCATGGTCGTCATCAAAAGTGGGGTCTCTCATCCGAGGCTGGTTGTAGCTCTTCACTGGGGGGTGTTTTTTACGTGGCGGGTCCCAAACCCAGCGCACAACCCTTGTAGGGAATGTTTCGCCTTCTCACTTTAGCTCGCCTTCGAACGGATGTTCTTAGGCTACCCAGAGGATACTTGGTCAAAGACCGGAAGTAGTGAGCTGCTTGAGCCATGTGTAAAAGAATCGTTTCTGGCCACTCCCAAGTGAATGGCGATCAGAGAACTTTCCTCACTTGCGTGAACTTCTACACATGACTCCATCCTCCTTTTTGAATATTAGTCAACTAAATCAAAAACTGATTTTAATAAAATTTATTTACTTTTGCATGATAGTTTCTTTGACGGGTAATGAAAGGATCTAAGCTCAAAAGCATTCGGTTTATCAAGTCCTGATTTGTAGCGATCCGTTAGTTCTTTCGTATATGATGGAGTCGATACATCTTAACGTCCTTATTGCTTGACTCAACTCTCAGCTCATATGAGAGCTCTCCAATTGAAACTGCTGCATATTGAATAACAATGACAGCCTCAATTACAATTTTGCGAACTGACGAGGGAAGATAATACCAGGAATATTTTGAAGTTAATTCCTTTGCAGGATCTAGCGCAAATCGAGTGCTTTTAGGGTTTAATAAACTGATTCCTTTAGAAATTGAATTCGAACAGGACGGCAATAGCGGGTGGACGAAGACCTGCAGTTTTTCCAAATTTGTTTTGCTCTTCATCATTTTGCGATTTTATTATTAGTTGAAGAAGGACATACATATTATATGTCGTGACAAACAAATTATTGTCTTAGAAATTATTATTTTCAATTATTATTATTATTTTTAATTAGAAAACTCATTCCGTACACTAATTACATTTGTGACGCAATGTGGGCCAATAATTTTTTTATCTCAACTTCAGCATCAGATTTTGTGACCTTTATTTGCTCAGGATAACTGTTTTTCTTTAAAATGTCATTACAGCAGGGTAAAAAGTTAATATCAAGTTTTTTGTTAATGAAGCTTCTAATAAGTAGATACTGATGCTTTATTAAATTTGCTTCGGTGATAAGTGATATTACTTCACAAATTTTCTAAACACCAAAATTCAAAAATAAAATATTATATATAGGCGTGAAAGTTATGATGTGCCTAAATAAAAGTACGTATAAAACAAACATTTGATAAAAGAGAGAAAATGAAAACCAAAGCTCAAATATGTACATATATATATGATGAAAAAGAAACATAAAAAACCAATAAAATATGCACGAAAATACGTGCACATAAATACAAAAAATTATATCGCATGCCTGGTATAACATGAATAACGGAGAAGGTTGCAAAAAGTTGAAGCTGAAATCAACAGCATAGATTAAGAAAACATTAACTGATATAACAAACTTGATTCATTTGAGGGAGAGGCAGGGATCACAACTTTTTGTATTCCTTAAATTGATGTATAAAGAAAAGCATACCACTCAAAAGGGCACTTATAAAACAATTGTTTTAAAATAGTAAAAAACATATTATTACATAAAAAACACCTTTTTATATAACATATACATTTGTTATCAATACTCATTTCGATTTAAGGGGATTAAACACGATTTTATATTGCAATTTAATTTATTATAAGAGATAATTTTTAAGCTATTTTCACTGCTCATTCCGCGTATTTCTATTGTCTCACTTCTCTTGCTTTTCGTAGCCACTACGAATGGAATAGAGCAAAAATGTATTTGCCGTTAGTTTTATTGGTGTTTTAAGAAATGGCTTTGATACAAACAGTGCTAAATTCCAAACTTTTATTTTTTTATTTTTGGCCTATGAAATCGACCAGTGTGCATCGTCGCGAAAAGACGCTTGTTGGCAAAGGCATGTTCGGGGAGATGAAGCGAGGTCGCTTGTAGAATTTGCGCCTGCGTTTTGGCTAATTTGGCTGCCATATTGACTTGTGATGCTTCTGATATTTGAGACAATTGTTGTTTTCGTAGAACAATGTTTCAATTTTTT
>NW_026091827.1:0-6338 GCF_024586455.1 Bactrocera neohumeralis | reverse complement strand
ATAACATATTTAAGTTCACTTACCTTCTTCATCTCACTTAAGTTGACATAAAGCCATAACGGCAGTGCATTTAGAAGAATTCCACAATCTTATATTAAGGTATAAAGTCGATTTTCGTATATATACACATTAAGCAATTGATATTGAGTTGCTTTAATTCATTAGTGTAACATATTTAAGTTAATTTACCTTCTTCATCTTACTGAAGTGAACATAAAGCCATAACGGCAGTGCATTTGGAATAGTTCCACAATCCTATATTATGGTATAAAGTCGATTTTCTTGTATATACACATTTAGCAAACGATATTGAGTTGCTTCGAATCATTAGTTTAACATATTTAAGTTAATTAACCTTCCTTCATCTTACTGAAGTGGACATAAAGCCATAACGGCAGTGCATTTGGAATAGTTCCACAATCCTATATTAAGGTATCAAACACGATTTTCTTGTATATTCACATTTAGCAATCGATATTGAGTTGCTTCAAATCATTAGTTTAACATATTTAAGTTAATTTACCTTCTTCATCTTACTGAAGTTGACATAAAGCCATAACGGCAGTGCATTTGGAAGAATTCCACAATCCTATATTAAGGTATAAAGTCGATTTTCTTGTATATACACATTTAGCAATCGATATTGAGTTGCTTCAAATCATTAGTTTAACATATTTAAGTTAATTTACCTTCTTCATCTTACTGAAGTGGACATAAAGCCATAACGGCAGTGCATTTGGAATAGTTCCACAATCCTATATTAAGGTATAAAGTCGATTTTCTTGTATACGCACATTGAGCAATCGATATTGAGTTGCTGTAAATCATTAGTTTAACATATTTTAGTTAACTAACCTTCTTCATCTTACTGAAGTGAACATAAAGCCATAACGGCAGTGCATTTGGAATAGTTCCACAATCCTATATTATGGTATAAAGTCGATTTTCTTGTATATACACATTTAGCAAACGACATTGAGTTGCTTCGAATCATTAGTTTAACATATTTAAGTTAATTTACCTTCTTCATCTTACTGAAGTGGACATAAAGCCATAACGGCAGTGCATTTGGAATAGTTCCACAATCCTATATTGAGGTATAGAGACGATTTTCTTGTATATACACCTTCAGCAATCGATATTGAGTTGCTTCAAATCATTAGTTTAACATATTTAAGTTAATTTACCTTCTTCATCTTACTGAAGTGGACATAAAGCCATAACGGCAGTGCATTTGGAAGAATTCCACAATCCTATATTAAGGTATAAAGTCGATTTTCTTGTATATACACATTTAGCAATCGATATTGAGTTGCTTCAAATCATTAGTTTAACATATTTAAGTTAATTTACCTTTTCATCTTACTGAAGTGGACATAAAGCCATAACGGCAGTGCATTTGGAATAGTTCCACAATCCTATATTAAGGTATAAAGTCGATTTTCTTGTATATACACATTTAGCAATCGATATTGAGTTGCTTCAATCATTAGTTTAACATATTTAAGTTAATTTACCTTCTTCATCTTACTGAAGTGGACATAAAGCCATAACGGCAGTGCATTTGGAAGAATTCCACAATCTATATTAAGGTATAAAGTCGATTTTCTTGTATATACACATTTAGCAAACGATATTGAGTTGCTTCGAATCATTAGTTTAACATATTTAAGTTAATTTACCTTCTTCATCTTACTGAAGTGGACATAAAGCCATAACGGCAGTGCATTTGGAATAGTTCCACAATCCTATATTAATGTATAAAGTCGATTTTCTTGTATATTCACATTTAGCAATCGATATTGAGTTGCTTTAAATCATTAGTTTAACATATTTAAGTTAATTTACCTTCTTCATCTTACTGAAGTGGACATAAAGCCATAACGGCAGTGCATTTGGAATAATTCCACAATCCTATATTAAGGTATAAAGTCGATTTTCTTGTATATACACATTTAGCAATCGATATTGAGTTGCTTCAATCATTAGTTTAACATATTTAAGTTAATTTACCTTCTTCATCTTACTGAGGTGAACATAAAGCCATAACGGCAGTGCATTTGGAATAATTCCACAATCCTATATTAAGGTGTAGAAGTCGATTTTCTTGTATATTCACATTTAGCAATCGATATTGAGTTGCTTCAAATCATTAGTTCAACATATTTAAGTTTACTTACCTTCTTCATCTTACTGAAGTGGACATTTAGCCATAACGGCAGTGCATTTGGAAGAATTCCACAATCTCATATTAAGGTATAAAGTCGATTTTCTTGGATATCCACATTTAGCAGTCGATATTGAGTTGCTTTAAATCATTAATTTAACATATTTAAGTTAATTTACCTTCTTCATCTTACTGAAGTGACATAAAGCCATAACGGCAGTGCATTTGGAAGAATTCCACAATCCTATATTAAGGTATAAAGTCGATTTTCTTGTATATTCACATTTAGCAATCGATATTGAGTTGCTTCAAATCATTAGTTTAACATATTTAAGTTAATTAACCTTCTTCATCTTACTGAAGTGGACATAAAGCCATAACGGCAGTGCATCCTATATTAAGGTATAAAGTCGATTTTCTTGTATATTCACATTTAGCAATCGATATTGAGTTGCTTCAAATCATTAGTTTAACATATTTAAGTTAATTTACCTTCTTCATCTTACTGAAGTGAACATAAAGCCATAACGGCAGTGCATTTGGAATAGTTCCACAATCCTATATTAAGGTATAAAGTCGATTTTCTTGCATATTCACATTTAGCAATCGATATTGAGTTGCTTCAAATCATTAGTTTAACATATTTAAGTTAATTTACCTTCCTCATCTTCCTGAAGTTGACATAAAGCCATAACGGCAGCGCATTTGGAATAGTTCCACAATCCTATATTAAGGTATAAAGTCGATTTTCTTGTATATACACATTTAGCAATCGATATTGAGTTGCTTCAAATCATTAGTTTAACATATTTAAGTTAATTTACCTTCTTCATCTTACTGAAGTGGACATAAAGCCATAACGGCAGTGCATTTGGAATAGTTCCACAATCCTATATTAAGGTATAAAGTCGATTTTCTTGTATATTCACATTTAGCAATCGATATTGAGTTGCTTCAAATCATTAGTTTAACATATTTAAGTTAATTTACCTTCTTCATCTTACTTAAGTGAACATAAAGCCATAACGGCAGTGCATTTGGAATAATTCCACAATCTTATATTAAGGTATAAAGTCGATTTTCTTGTATATACACATTTAGCAAACGACATTGAGTTGCTTCGAATCATTAGTTTAACATATTTAAGTTAATTTACCTTCTTCATCTTACTGAAGTGGACATAAAGCCATAACGGCAGTGCATTTGGAATAGTTCCACAATCCTATATTAAGGTATAAAAACGATTTTCTTGTATATACACATTTAGCAATCGATATTGAGTTGCTTCAAATCATTAGTTTAACATATTGAAGTTCTCTTACCTTTTCATCTAACTGAAGTGGACATAAAGCCAGAACGGCAGTGCATTTGGAAGACTTCCACAATCTTATATTAAGGTATAAAGTCGATTTTCTTGTATATTCACATTTAGCAATCGATATTGAGTTGCTTCGAATCATTAGTTTAACATATTTAAGTTAATTTACCTTCTTCATCTTACTGAAGTGGACATAAAGCCATAACGGCAGTGCATTTGGAATAGTTCCACAATCTTATATTAAGGTATAAAGTCGATTTTCTTGTATATACACATTTAGCAAACGATATTGAGTTGCTTCGAATCATTAGTTTAACATATTTAAGTTAATTTACCTTCTTCATCTTACTGAAGTGGACATAAAGCCATAACGGCAGTGCATTTGGAATAGTTCCACAATCCTATATTAAGGTATAAAGTCGATTTTCTTGTATATTCACATTTAGCAATCGATATTGAGTTGCTTCAAATCATTAGTTTAACATATTTAAGTTAATTAACCTTCTTCATCTTACTGAAGTGGACATAAAGCCATAACGGCAGTGCATTTGGAATAATTCCACAATCTTATGTTAAGGTATAAATTCGATTTTCTTGTATATATACATTTAGGAATCGATATTTAGTTGCTTTAAACCATTAGTTTAACATATTTATGTTAATTTACGTTCTTCATCTTACTGAAGTGGAAATAAAGCCATAACGGCAGTGCATTTGGAAGAATTCCACAATCCTATATTAAGGTATAAAGTCGATTTTCTTGTATATTCACATTTAGCAATCGATATTGAGTTGCTTCAAATCATTAGTTTAACATATTTAAGTTAATTTACCTTCTTCATCTTACTGAAGCGGACATAAAGCCATAACGGCAGTACATTTGGAATAGTTCCACAATCCTATATTAAGGTATAAAGTCGATTTTCTTATTTATTCACATTTACCAATCGATATTGAGTTGCTTCAAATCATTTGCTTTACTTATTTAAGTTTATTAGCATTCTTCATCTTACTGAAGTGACATAAAGCCATAACGGCAGTGCATTTGGAATAGTTCCACAATCCTATATTAAGGCATAAATCCGATTTTCTTGCATATTCCCATCTGGCAATCGATATTGAGTTGCTTCAAATCATTAGTTTAACATATTTAAGTTAATTTACCTTCTTCATCTTACTGAAGTGGACATAAAGCCATAACGGCAGTGCATTTGGAAGAATTCCACAATCTATATTAAGGTATAAAGTCGATTTTCTTGTATATATTCATGCAGCAATCGATATCGAGTTGCTTCAAATCATTAGTTTAACATATTTAAGTTAATTTGCTTCTTCATCTTACTGAAGTGAACATAAAGCCATAACGGCAGTGCATTTGGAATAGTTCCACAATCCTATATTAAGGTATAAAATCGATTTTCTTGTATATTCACATTTAGCAATCGATATTGAGTTGCTTCAAATCATTAGTATAACATATTTAAGTTCATTTACCTTCTTCATCTTACTTAAGTTGACATAAAGCCATAACGGCAGTGCATTTGGAAGAATTCCACAATCTTATATTAAGGTATAAAGTCGATTTTCTTGTATATACACATTTAGCAATCGATATTGAGTTGCTTCGAATCATTAGTTTAACATATTTAAGTTAATTTACCTTCTTCATCTAACTGAAGTAGACACAGCGTTAAACAGCAGTGTATTTCAAGAATTCCACAATCCTATATTAAGGTATAAAGTCGATTTTCTTGTATATTCACATTTAGCAATCGATATTGAGTTGCTTCAAATCATTAGTTTAACATATTTAAGTTAATTTACCTTCTTCATCTTACTGAAGTGAACATAAAGCCATAACGGCAGTGCATTTGGAATAGTTCCACAATCTTATATTAAGGTATAAAGTCGATTTTCTTGTATATACACATTTAGCAAACGACATTGAGTTGCTTCGAATCATTAGTTTAACATATTTAAGTTAATTTACCTTCTTCATCTTACTGAAGTGAACATAAAGCCATAACGGCAGTGCATTTGGAATAGTTCCACAATCCTATATTAAGGTATAAAGTCGATTTTCTTGTATATTCACATTTAGCAATCGATATTGAGTTGCTTCAAATCATTAGTTTAACATATTTAAGTTAATTTACCTTCTTCATCTTACTGAAGTGGACATAAAGCCATAACGGCAGTGCATTTGGAATAGTTCCACAATCCTATATTAAGGTATAAAGTCGATTTTCTTGTATATTCACATTTAGCAATCGATATTGAGTTGCTTCAAATCATTAGTTTAACATATTTAAGTTAATTTACCTTCTTCATCTTACTGAAGTGGACATAAAGCCATAACGGCAGTGCATTTGGAAGAATTCCACAATCCTATATTAAGGTATAAAGTCGATTTTCTTGTATATTCACATTTAGCAATCGATATTGAGTTGCTTCAAATCATTAGTTTAACATATTTAAGTTCAATTACCTTCTTCATCTTACTGAAGTTGACATAAAGCCATAACGGCAGTGCATTTGGAAGAATTCCACAATCTTATATTAAGGTATAAAGTCGATTTTCTTGTATATATACATTTAGGAATCGATATTTAGTTGCTTCAAACCATTAGTTTAACATATTTAAGTTAATTTACCTTCTTCATCTTACTGAAGTGAACATAAAGCCATAACGGCAGTGCATTTGGAATAGTTCCACAATCCTATATTATGGTATAAAGTCGATTTTCTTGTATATACACATTTAGCAAACGACATTGAGTTGCTTCGAATGATTAGTTTAACATATTTAAGTTAATTTACCTTCTTCATCTTACTGAAGTGAACATAAAGCCA
>NW_026091826.1:0-8685 GCF_024586455.1 Bactrocera neohumeralis | reverse complement strand
GCCCAAATTGGATTTTCCCAAAAGCGTACCCGGCCCTTCCCCCCTTGGTTTCAAAAATGGAGGTTTTCCCTCTTCCTCTGTTTCCCCCCGGCGGGCGCGTCGAATACAGCATTAGCTTCACGTATTAAAATTAATTATCCCTTACCATCTTACTGAAGATGGCATGAAGCCAAAACGGCAGCGCATTTAATAATTCTCATCATCTTAGATAGATAAATAATTGAGGAATGCACCGCGACCTTAGGTCTATTGTGCCCTCTCCTAATTCACAGGGACTCACTAAGCCCTAGTATATTGATAAAGTCCAATAACCTACTGGGTGCTAGTGAGGCGATGTGATCCCTATTCGGAAACATGGATCCAAGGGCCTTTAACCTGCGTCTACAGACTGCTGTGCAGTCGATTAGCAGGTGTTCCTGTGTTTCAGGCTCCATGTCGCAAAACCGACAGTTGGCGCAAGCTGATAGACCCATGTTATATAAATGTCTTTTCAGTTTGCAGTGGCCGGTGTACAATGCGACCAGTAGCCTGAGTTTATTCCTTGAGAGGTTAATTATTGATTTAAACCTATTCCGGTTGTACCCCCCAATTAGCAACTTAGCATGTCGCATACCATGCGCTCGTTGCCAATTCCTTTCCCTGTCCACTCTTTGTTCCTTACGGAGCAGCTCCTTTACGGTATGGGGGCCGACCCCGGTGAATGGTTCGGGCCCTACCGTATTGGTCGAGGCTGCAGAGCGGGCAAGCTCATCAGCCAGTTCGTTGCCGGCTATTCCTCTATGACCAGGCACCCAAATGAGGTGCACCTGGTTTCGTTCAGCTAGGCTATTCAGCCGTTCTCTACACTCCTGCACTAGTAGCGATTTGATCTCGTAGGAGGAGATTGCTTTTAGTGCCGCTTGACTATCGCTGAGTATGGTTATTCGCTCATTGCGGTAGTTGCGATGGAGGTTTATCTCTATACACCGACTTATGGCATAGACCTCTGCCTGAAAAATGCTAGGAAAGCTACCCATCGGTATGGAGAGTTTGGTGCGTGGACCCGCGATCCTTGCCCCAGTTACCTCCGACGTTTCCAAGCCGTCGGTGTACCACTTCAACGTACTATCCCTCAGCATTAGCTCAAGAGTGGAGTCGTTCCACTCATTTTGGTTGCCGAGGGTAACCTTGAACTTCTTCGTGAAGTCAATTGTTTTGGTAATGTTGTCCTTCGGGAGGAGGGCAATTGGAATATTACCACTAATCACCTCCATCCTCTGGGACGAGATTACCTTACCTTTGCCACACCCCTCTGCTGTCATTTGCAGAAGTGTGTGCTTGGCTACTTGACCGATCACCAAATGAAGCGGTGTGAGTTCCATCAGGACCTCCAAAGCTGCCGTAGGCAAGTACGCATTGCGCCCGTCTTACAGACACAAGCTAGTTGCTGTAACTTCGATAGTTGAGTTCCTACCGAAGCTTGCGACGCTATTGAGGCCCAGGACACCGTCCCATACGTGATTATCGGTCACACAATCATGGTGTAAAACCACCTTACGATCCTTGGCTTACAGCCCCAGGATTTACCCGCCAGCCGATTGCACACCATTAACGCCTTTGTTGCTTTTACCAGGGTCTGGTTCACATGCTGCTTCCACCGCAAAGTTGAATCCAGCGTAAGACCAAGATGTTTGACCCTGCTAGTCATCTCGACCTCTCTACCACCAAGTGTGAGATTCCTGAGACCGGGTAGGGACCTGCGTCTCGTAAACGGAATTACGGTCGTCTTTGAGGGGTTGATACTTAATTCAACTCCACTACACCACCTCTTTGCCAAGTTTAGACCTCGTTGTGCCAGGTCGCAGAGAGTGTCCTCAAATTTACCTCTGGCTGTGATTACAATGTCGTTCGCATACCCTTGGCAGCGGATTCCATTGTCCGTTAGCAGTGCTAACAGGTCGTCCACGACTAGGCTACATAGTAGTGGTGATAGCACACCACCCTGTGGGCAGCCCTTTGTTGTGCCAAGACGAATCCTTGTACCTTCTGCTGTGGTCTCAGCAATTCTGGTGCGCAGTACGGCCTCTATCCATCTACGCACCGGTGCTGCCACATTCCTTCTCTCCAGTGCCCTGGCTACACTCCTGTGATATGTGTTGTGAAAGGCACCTTCGATGTCCAGGAAGGCGCATAGCATCACTTCCCCACTCTCCAGTGAACTCTCAATTTCCGAAGTTAGCTGGCACAGAGCCGTATTGGTCGATCTTTCCGCTCTGTACGCATGCTGAGCAGCATGCAGGGGTGCAATCTTCAGCGCCTTCGATCTTATCTCATGGTCTATGATCATTTCCATAGTTTTTAGTTGGAAGGAAGTTAGACTAATTGGCCTGAAATATTTTGCCAGCGAATAGTCCTTCCTTCCTACTTTGGGTATGAAGATCACCTCAGCCGTCCTCCATGACTCAGGGATATACGCCATTGCGAGACTCTCCCTCACCAGCCGCACCAGGTGTGGCAGCAGAATCTACTCACCCTGTTGTAAAAGGGAAGATACCATCCACTCCCGGAGACTTAAACTTCTCGAACGAGGCCAATGCCCACTTTATCGAGTCCGCGGTGAATATTTCTTTCGCGATTGCCCAGTCGGAGCGGGATGGCCTGTGTTCAATTACGGGTAGACACTGGTCTTCCGGAATAGTCTCCGGGAAGTGAGCGCGCAGAAGCTCTGTGGCTCTGTCTTCTGCGCTGACCGTAAAAATCCCGTCTTTCCTTTTAATTGCTAGCACTGTGTCAGTCTTGCCTCTAGCCAGCGCCTTGTGCAGTCGAGCTGCTTCTGGTGTGGAGGTGACATTTTCACAGAATCTCCTAAAGCTAGCCTGTTTAGCAGACCTAATCTCCTTATTGTAAAGAGTGAGGTTGCTCCTATACTCTTCCCAGACCCCTGTACGTTTTGCTCTATTAAATAAACTACGTACTTTTTTCCTGAGGTCTGTAAGCTTCCTTGACCACCAGGGACAGTTGCACCTGTCTGTGGGCACTTTTAGGGGGCAACTGTGATTGTAAGCGTTAATAATGGACCCGTTCAGCGCAGATAACCTGCTCTCTATTCCCGGGCCCGTAACGCTATTGTCAGTCTGCCCCTCCCTACTCAATTCCTCACTCAGTCTCCCCTGAAGGCGCTCCAGTTTGCCCTCCGAGGGTTGCGTCTAGGGGGCAGTTGTCTTACCTCTACCTTCAGCGCGAACCTTACAATTCTGTGGTCTGACAGGGAGGGCTCCGCCGAGACCCTCCACCTGGAGACCCAACCGCTTGCAGGCTCGTTACTGAAGGTAATGTCAAGCACTTCTCTTCTGCTTATCGTTATGAAGGTGGGTTCGCACCCCACATTCTCTATTGCTAAATTGCTACCTACTACATATTCCAATAAAGACTCACCCCTCGAGTTGCAGTCCGTACTGCCCCACTCTACGTGGTGGGCGTTCGCGTCGCAGCCGATGATAAGGGGCAGCCTGTACCTCCTGCAGTACTCCACAAACCTATCCACCACCACGGGGAGTGCTGTGGTTGCCTCCCCCAGGAAGTAGGCTAATGCCAGGACGAAGTCCTTGCCTTCATAGTCTGTGGCCTGTACCGCCACCAGATCCTGCGTCAGGAATTCTGAAATACGGAAGAAATTAATATTTCTCCTGACTACTATACAAGTTCTAGGTCGCTCGCTAGAGTGATCCCAGATTACCTTGTTGTATTCTGTCTTGAGGGCTTTGACCTCTCCTTTGAAGACCTAAGGCTTTTGAATCAGCAGGATGCCCAGTTTTTCCGCTGTAAACCTGCTCGTAATGACAGCCGAAGCTGCCGCCGCGTGATGCAGGTTCACCTGGGCAACTTCCATATCGACGGCCACTATAATAGTGGTTCGATGAGGGGCAAGTCCTCATCCCCGCCGTCGTTCGCTCTGCTGTCCATGAGATCTCCTAATCCATCGAGGAGTTCCTGGGTGGAGGGGAGCTCTGCTCCCGGGACAACTGAGGCGTTCGAGGTCGCGGCAGGCGTGGCCTGCTCAACCCTGCTTACGCTGGGTTGTTCCGCGACCTCCTCCACCTGCATACTCTCCACCTCCGAGGCCGCCACAGTCGTGCCCTGTCTGGCATTGCCTTCGCTTGGCTGAGTAACTGTCTCAGACGCCTCCTTGCTCCCGGTGGACGCAGGCTTGTAAGGCCTTATGACCACCATGCTGTACCTGTAAAACAGGCGGAAGCTCGCTGCACGGATGTACCTGTACGAGTCGTCGTCCACGTACAGGTGTAGTCTCCATCCTTTAAGTTATCCTTTATCCTCGACTTTGCTGCTGACAATACACCAGGCCGAGATGCTGAGGCCCCGGTTCTGGTTCTTAACCAGACCCAGAGCAAACTGGTAGGGCTTGTCTCCACACCGGGGCAGGAACATCGTCATGCTATGCATGACCGGTATGTCCTCCGCCCTTTTTGCACAGAGGACGGGACCCGTCCAATCTTCCAGCTTTGGGGCAAACTCCCGCAGCCAGTCGGCGGACATCTCGTTCATGCAGTCCACTTGCATCATGCCACCTGCAAAATCCACCCCAAGGAAGGACGCCGCGTATTCATCTCCCCTGAATACCTCTTTCATGAGGAGGTCCTGGAGCACGGTAAGCTGCTCCGATTCCAGCGCCTCCACCGGGGCTCCTGCGGCGCATAACTGCCCGCCCCTCCTCCACCGCTCTACCGGCTATCTTTAAGTTCCGCTTCATCCTCTGTGGATAGGTAGCTGCACTGGCATGGCCACGGTCAATTGCCCGGCTTGCCTTGCGCACGAACGGACGCAGTTCTGGCAGGCTCCTTTGTAGTGGGAGCCGTGCTCCCTTTGCTTCTACCTTTGACCAAGGCTTCCGCCACCTCGGGGGTCTTTCCGCCTCGTAGGTGCCGCAGGTACCACTTTAGGCTGGCCCCGCTCATGCCCTTCCTACGCGGGTCATCGCACCCGCCGGGGTTGCCAGCTGCCGGGAGAGGGCGTTGTCCTCCCCTCCTGCGCCTTCTTCTTCTCTTGCTCGCGCCGTCGGTCTCTGCCCGACATGACTCCCCTAAATCTGAGCAGCTGAGCCTGCTGCAGGGGGTCCTGGTGGTGCTTTTAGCTCCATCCGCGGCCTTCGACGCTTGGACGCCGCTGCACGAGGGCATGTCGTCGTCATCTTCCCTGGCATGCTCCTCGAATAGCGCTCGCTCTTCTGGCGAGAGAGCATCAAGGAAGCTGAACTTCCGCTTAGCTCCTTGACCCCTCCCGCTTGCAGCTGCGCCGTCTCCCTTGTCCTTCTCCCGATCCTTACTCGTCGTCCTATGTTGTCGCCTGGTCGAATCAATGGGAGTTGTTGTTTTTATTATGGTTTTGGTTTTTTTTTTTTGCTGTCGTTCATCTTGTCCTTAGGACCCTCGGCTCAACGAGGTGAGCTGTCGGGTCTACTTAGTTTATGGGGAACTAGCAGGTCCGCCACGCCAGAGCCCCTTGGCGCGGTAAGGCCACAGTTACTCCCAACTTCGGCCCAATGTTGGGGAGGCTCCGTTTTAATACAGCCGAATTTACCTCCTGGCTGCAAATCATCCAATGGGCACGAGAGTCGCATAACATCCTGGATTAGGAGGTGGTAGCTCTTGGTTGCCGCACGCATGCGGCACCCGTCAACCTGCCTGGGCAGTGCAAGTCAGCACCACCCACACCGGTTGGGGGGTGCCGAGTATGCCTTGCGGCTAAGCCCATGCACCACGACAAGATGCCTACCATTCGCAGAGGCGGCATCATCTTACTCAAGTTGACACAAGACCATAACGGCAGTGCATTTGGAAAAAATTCCATAATTTTACATTTAGTTATAAAACCGATTTTCTTGCATTTAAACATTTAGCAATCCATATTGAGTTGATTCAAATCATTAACTTCACATATTAAAGTTAATTAGCCTTTCCCATCATACAGAAGTTGACATAAAGCCAAAACGGCATTTGGAAAAATTCCACATTTTTACATTAAGGTATAAAACCGATTTTATTGCATATACACATTTGGCAATATATGTCGAATGGCTTCAAATCATTAGCTTCACACGTTAAAATTAATTAACCTTCTTCATCTTACTGAAGTTGGCATAAAGCCAAGGCAGTGCATTTGGAAAATTCCAGAATTTTACATTGAGGTATAAAACCGATTTTCTTGCATGTACACATTTAGAAATCCATATCAAGTTGCCTCAAATCATTAGCTTCACATATTAAAGTTAATTAACATTCTTCATCTTACTGAAGTTGGATAAAAGCCATAACGACAGTGCATTTGGAAAAATTCCACATTTATACATTTCGGTATAAAACCGATTTTCTGGCAAGTACACATTTGGAAATCCACATCAAATTACTTCAAATCATTAGCTTCATATATTAAAGTTAATTAACTTTCTTCATCTTACCAAAGTTGACATAAAGCCATAAAGGCTGTGCATTTGGAAAAATTCCGCAATCTTACATTTAGATATATAACCGATTTTCCTGCATTTAAACATTTAGCAATCCATATCGAGTTGATTCAAATCATTAACGTCACATATACAAGTTAATTAACCTTCGTCATCTTACAGAAGTTGGCATAAAGCCAAAACGGAAGTGCATTTGGAAAAATTCCACAATTTTACATTTAGGTATAAAACCGATTTTCTTGCATATTCATATATTAAAGATAATTTACCTTCGTCATTTTACAGAAGTTGGCATAAAGCCAAAACGGAAGTGCATTTGGAAAAATTCCACAATTTTACATTTAGGTATAAAACCGATTTTCTTGCATATACACATTTAGAAATACATATCAAGTTGCTTCAAATCATTAGCTTAACATATTAAAACTAACTTACAGAAGTTGACATAAAGCCAAAACGACAGTGCATTGGGAAAAATTAGAGAATTTTACATCTATACTAATATTATAAAGAGGAAAGATTTGTACCTATTTTTGTATGTTTGTATGTTTGTAATGAATAGGCTCAAAAAGTACTGGGCCGATTTAAATTCTTTCACCAATAAAATTCTACATTCTTCCAAATTAAAATAGGCTACATTTCATTTTGAAAAAAATTAGGGATCCTTGGTAAAATTTGAACAATATAACCGAAGGAGTAGAAAAATGTGTCTTAAAATGTCTTTCGTCGAAAGCGCTGCCGAAACTATTAGCGATGGAACAAAATAATGTACAACAATATTGAAGAACATCATAATGTCTACAAAAACCTCCGCGGTAGCATATGTCCAACTACACTACAACAACTTTTTTCATTTTAAACATTAATGAAAATGCTAACCAAATTCAAACCATGCTATTTATGTGTTTATATTAATCCTTATCCAAATAAATTATTTTATAGTCAAGACCATTTAACTACCTATAAAATAGTTTTTAAATTGGACTTTCCATTCAAAAGATATTACTAATTAAAAAATTCAAAAAGTAAACAAAACCGCCATAGCGCCGTGGCGGTTGTTTGCGATGCATTCTGAAAAGCGCGCCGGGTCAGAGAATGTAAAGTGTAGAGTAGGTGCAAATTGAATTCTGTATGATGTTCGATTTGGCGGCTAACAAAGCCGATAGAATCAAAGTAAAGAATTCGCCATTGTCGCTGCTATTTAGCAGAACTGAGCACGTGCAGTGGCAAAAATATATGTAAAACGACTGAATTCATGCCAGAATGAATAAAGAGAAATGCTTTGAAGAAAAATATACAAAGCATTCTCTGAGTCACATATGCGTGATTATTTTGTATTATATGAACCATTGTTTTCTGGAAAATGGTAAAAATTGTAATTATTTTTACAAAATCGGGAAAAATTAGAAAACGTTATTTTATTTTTATTTTTCTTTAATTTAATTTTTTAATTTTTAAATAAATTGATATTTCAAATAAATTATATTTATTTCGACTATTAAAAAGTGAAGAAGAAAATTGATGACCTTCATGAAATATGCATATTCGCATTATTTCGTTATCATTTCCATACTTGCGTTTTGTCATGGCCGCCTATTGACCGCTTCCTTTACCGCTGTAACAGCTTCGCCTACACACTAGCGTAAATATGTATGCATATGTATGAGCTTGCATACATATCGCAGACAAATGCGGCGAATTCCTTACTTTGATTCTAACAAATGTTCGACATCGAACCTGCACTTTCTCTGTACTTTACATTCTCTGGCTGATAACCAGACATTGAGATTACGGCCCTAAGAAACTAAATTAAGCACATATTATGCGACTATATACATATATACACACATAAATTTAATAAGATTTTTAGTTGTCTACATAAGTATGTATGTACATACTAATTATAAATATAAATATAATACTTCTAAAATACTGTACATTATATATAACACATACAAGTATACAAGTATACATACTGGTATGTATGTATTTAATTAAGGGGAAAGTAGAAAATAAAGAAATAAATTTTGAATTAAAGAAATAACCTCAAATCGTACACGGGTGCAATGCTTTCTTAACTTAACCTCAAAATCTTAATAAAGAGGTGGGTTTGATATTATAATATAAAAAGACGTGTGTCACTCGGGGACTGCCGCGGTAAAGCTATTGCATAGCATGCTGTATCAACTTAAGCAATTATAATCTTATTTTTTTTATTTTATTCATGC
>NW_026091825.1:0-8884 GCF_024586455.1 Bactrocera neohumeralis | reverse complement strand
TTTATAACCTTCAAATTTTTTTTCAGTTAAAAAATTTTTAAATTTTTTTGAATAAAAATTAATTTTGGATAAAAATTAATTAATTTAAATTACTTAAAAATTAAAAACTCTTTTAAATTTTTTATATGAAACAAAATGCTTGTTTGAAATTTATAACAGTTTAGAGAACTTTTTTAAATTATATTTATTATGTTACAAACATTAATTTTGAATTCTTTATAAAATAAAACTGAAAATTCTTTATAAAATAAAACTGAAAATTTAATTTTGAAATTTTTAATCATTTTCTAAACTTTTTTCAATTAAAAAAAATTCAAAATTAATTTTCAAACCTTTTAAAATTTGTGTTTTATCACTAAAAATTCATATTTTCAAACGTTCAAGCTGTAACTTGAATAAAAATTGAGATATACTATTAATGAAAACAAAGTATACGGACCCCTCAGTACAAAAAATTTTACAGGATCGTAGACAGAAGCGTCGTCATACAAAACACCATTAACGGAAAACCTATACAGAGCACTACATTTAGATATATAACTGACATTTGCCAGGGGATCGGAATAGGCAAAATGCATCTATGGGCAGACAATTTTGAAAAAGTCGCCGTGGCCCTAATAAGCCAAGTGCATCTTCTAAACCAGCATAAATATCCTACCGACACTACAGAAGTTATCTCCGCTCACTCTCCATATAACTTTTCTGTGAAAAACTACAAACAACGGAATAAATCAGTAAATAAGTTCGGCAGAGACAATAAATTTTACAATCGCCGATATGAAATTGACGAAAAGAAGGAGTCGGAGTCCGAGGAAGACGACGACAAGGGTTTCGGTCTCTTCGACTAAACAACTCAACCACTAAAGTAAAGAAGGATACGCCTACTTCCCATATACCACAATTTTAAATTCCACTTCATTCTTTCACTATTGGGATAAAACTTGTAATAATTCCTTTAAAGTATACCCTTATGACCAAAAATTACCCAAATCCAACCAAAACTATATTCTAGCCGAATATGTGGACCCCAGTATCTTTCATCGAAAAAATATCGGTCAATGTATAAGATATGTAATTGAAAATCACAGAGAATACTTTCCTGACATTAGTCACTCTGTGTGGAAAAAAATGGTTTGAATCTGGGTGATTTTATATTGCATATGTCCACTGACATAAACAACTGCTGTAAACACGCTGGTTGACAGATCGCGCTAATTTTTGGCATCAAAATTAAAAACAGTCTTCCATATAAGGGGGATGAGAGGGGAAAATTAAGAATTCCGATACTTTCTTCACAGGGTGTATACTAGATATGGCATGATTTTTGTTTTTTAACCAACCTTATGCCGAATATGTTGAACAGTGTGTGAAAAATTGTAAAATTGCTTGATTCAACGCTCTGTTTGATGCTTCTTCCCTTTAATTCTCCGGCTTTGATTCCTGCAAGTTGAAAAGAGTATAAAATGTTCATTTGCATTCGAATTTAGTTCTTCCTTACTTGTTCTCTTTTATATTCGCACAGCTGTAAACATAAACCATATTTCGATCTAGTTTTGGGTGATACGTACAACTGTTAAGTGAAAAAACCTTTTACACTCTGTAGCAACGTGTTGCAAAAGTGTAAATATTAAATTTATTAAAAAAAAGTAAGGAAGGGGTAAGTTCGGGTGTCACCGAATTTTTATACTCTCGCATGATAAAGTAATCGAGATACCGTTATTAGCAACTTTATTGCGAGTATAAAAATGATGCCACTGAATTACATGGAAATATCTGAGAGATTTACCGATATTTTCGGTGAAAAATTAGGTTAGGTTAGGTTAGGCACTGATGCCCCTCCCTAATGCGATCCTTTGTGCCAAATGTCACTTTAATATCTTTATTTATGGCTTAGTTATGACACTTTATAGGTTTCGGTTTTCGCCATTTTGTGGGCGTGGCAGTGGGCCCATCTTCGAACTTAACCTTCTTATGGAGCCAAGAAATACGTGTACCAAGTTTCATCATGATATCTCAATTTTTACTCAAGTTACAGCTTGCACGGACGGACGGACAGACAGACATCCGGATTTCAACTCTACTCGTCACCCTGATCACTTTGGCATATATAACCCTATATCTGACTCTTTTAGTTTTAGGACTTACAAACAACCGTTATGTGAACAAAACTATAATACTCTCCTTAGCAACTTTGTTGCGAGAGTATAATAAAAGGCGCAACATGTTGAAACAGCAAAATTAAAAACAGTGGGATGAAACAACGCAAATAATGGAGCGCATAAATTGAAAGCATTGCAGCAAGTGCAAGCAGCAGCAATATATGGGTATAGTCATATGTGGCAATTTTGAAAATGTTGCAAGTGCTGCCTATGGAAACAGGTTGAATATTTTGCGGAGTCTACTAACACTTTACTCCCCTGTCACGTTCACACACAACTTGCAACATAAATGTTTTTAATTTTGCCCCTGGTGGCAAGTTATCTTCCAAAGTTCGAAGCACAATCACATAGTGTGACACCTCTATCACCAAAGACAGTTCAAAGTTTCCCGGTGATTCACTTTCTTCCAGTCAGCTGTGCAAAATGTTGGTATAGATAGGGGTGCTCTAGGTCCAGCTCCGAAATTTGATGACATCATCAGAAATCACATCATCAAACTTTGACAGTTGATCGAGTTCAGGAGGTTTTGACGTTTAGCAATTGGAAACGAGCGATGGCCAGATTGAAATCTTACCAAAAAAATATGTAAACGAAGGGATTTGTTGCATCGTTCAGGACCACTTATAAAAAATGTTAAACAATGTAAATTAAATAAACTTGTGAAACTTAAAGGTATTTGATGAAACGTTTTGTAATTCGAAGCATCATAGTATTATTTTCAATGAAAATGATTAAAAACATTTAATGGTTCTAATATACTTTAAGAAGATTTAAATAGTTTCTCCATGCCCAAAAATTATTATTTTGTCCAATCTGGCCATAATGGAAAATGGACGCTAATTTTGAAGCGCTCTCACACTGGAATAAGTTGGACATCCTTTATTCCTGATCTCCCGTCGTCATCTTTTTCGCCGCTATCAACATCACCGTTGGTAAAGTAGCAACTGAATCAACATCTCTATACACTTAACCTACAGAGTCGTCATCATTAGTTTAGTCTAGAGAATCGTATAAGCGCCTCATTAGGAAGTCTTTGGAATGTGTACACTTTGTTATCATCTTCAAACTAGAAAGCAAATAAAAACTAACAGTAATATAACTGACTGTGTAGTTATGAATAAAGAATAATGTAGTATGCACCAAGTAAAAAATATGTGACAAAAGCTTTTCTCAAAAAAATGCTACACGTATTTTTCGGTCAATACGAGTATGTATAAATAATTATATTTCACATATTATTTTGAATTGCTTTAAAGCATGTTTTTCCGTTTTTATATTATTGCAACATGTTGTTACAGAGTACAATGCAGTTTTGTTTTGTTATTTGTATTACCTAAAACTAATCAATATATTAAGATATATATATTATATGGAAATGATCACAAGGACCAGATGAGTTGTAACCGGTGATATTAAGATCATGTACTATAAGATTTTGGTATTGTAGATGGGCGTAAGAATACTACTGTCTTAATGCACAAAATAAATTCTCATTTAAGAAATCGTTTAAATATATTAATAAAACTGAGAAATTTTACATAACCTTCAGTAGAAGTTAATAAGATACCAAAATTTATTGTAATCCATTCACGATACATACAGGAATATACGTACATACGTATGTATGTATATGTATCGTTGCGATGCGTTTAATGGGTGGATGCTGCATGATTGCAGCCGCTAAAAGTAAAGAAGGCTGACAAAGCCGCTGGAATGCGTTCTGTGAGGATGTGAGAAGAGCCTCGCATAAGAGGTGGGTTTCAAATGTTATGTGACTAATGACTACAAGTGTAATGGAACACGTCAAATATAAGAATTTAACATTCATTATGCGACGAAAACTGTCAAAAGAATACAAACCAAATCTTATTCACTTATACTTTAGGTCATAGGCTAGTAAGTTTCTTTACTATACCTACAATAAGAGGTCATCACATGTGACGCCTATTTTAGATAACGACCAGTAATTAGATAGAGCTTTAACCTTATCAATATTTAAAATATTTCGACAGTATAAATATAAAAGTTACCGCCTCGAAACAATATAAGAAAAATTATGCTTCATTAGCTAATATATCCTTCATACAGGTGCATTTCTTTTAGTAACTGTGCATTTAAGTAAATCTAAAAACGCAACCAGCCAGTGGTTTTCATCCAAAGGAAAACATTTTACTAGTTCTTTTTAGCCAGGTTCTTTGCCAGATTGAAAAGCAGTTTGAGAAAAATACATTTACCTGAATCTATATTACTGAATGAAAAATAAGTGATAAAAACTCAAACCAAAGTTTTATATTGAGCAACTCTAGCATGTGGGTGCATCAGGAAAAGATCAAAAAGATAATCAGGAATCACTATATTAAGAAAATGGGGGCCAAGGTCTCAGACCGATTTCTTACTCATGCAATCTACATTATGTAGAATACTAAATCAATTAATTTTATTAAAAATATCAGGCGTATTGATCACAATGAAGGACTGATTGGATTGATTTAAAAGGCGCTACTCAGGCTTACGCGAGAACAAGTTTTCATGCAACGTTAGGAAGATCGCTCACACATTGGCCGATGAATTCGGTATAGAGTGTGCAAGAACAACGAAAAACACTGTGAGTAGTACACGGAAGATGGGGGCAATTCGTGGACCGATTCACACATCTTCGGCAATAAACTATAGCACCTACATCCCATATTCACCTAATTTTGCTGAGACGTCTCACATGTTGACCGATATCTTTTGGCGATAATTATTAGAGCGAGTCAATCTGAACAGAACCGAAAAATGGTACAATCATATATTTGGAAAAATGATCCAAAAATAGGATAGGACAGAGTTCATTATGAACAATTTTGCATAAAAAAATCCAAAACCGGTTTCAAGCCAGCGATTTCCAATGCTTAGTGTAGCTTTTAGCTATGCATGAGAATTTTCGAGATATCCAAATAAAATTTAGGTCCTGTACGATGCCCAAGATTGTAGCCGCAATTTTGTCTAAAACCAAAGATTCAAAAGACTATTAACATGTAGGAAAGCTGCTATCGGGGAGTGGAATCTTTTTTTGTTTTTGATGTTTGACAAAATAGCGGTGGTTTGAACAAAAAGTAACGAATTTTTCGTTTTCGACAGTTTTCCGTAGAAAAAAATTTAGGAAGATTTCAAAAAATTAAAGCTTCCATAGCCCGATATGAATGATGTTAAAAATATTTTCCCCAAATTGGAACTGGATATCTACAAAACTGTTCCTTTGAGAGTGAAAACCGTTTTGAAAAACAAAAATTCTAAGAAAACGTGTTTAAGATTGGAGTCGCTATGCTCTCCACTCCATTCCTTTCTACAAGAAACGCTGTAACGACTGTAATAATTTGAATTTCGATTGCAAAATTTGAGAAAATGTTTATTACAGTGTATACTAAAAAGTGCGCTGCTATATATATTCTGGCCCTGGGCAGCACTATGTTGCCAGGTGCAATCGACATTTCCCATTGGAAAGTTTGACATTTTTTAGCATAACATCGCTCAGAACGTTTTGTCATTTAATCATGAATTGTTTTATTTGCAGGAAATTAAAAAATTCATCTCGGCCAAAAAATGGAATTAGCTCGTGAACATTTTCGTGCGATAATTTTTCACAACTTTCGACGTGGATTATCACGACATAGCTATGAACTAAAAATCTTTGTATGGCTATGATGCACTGTGAAAAACTGGTACAACGAATTCAATCGTGGCCGACGCTCGCTCAAAGACGAATTCCGTGAAGGTCGTCCAAAAACAGCCGTTGTGCCAGAAAACATCGATGCCGTACGTGAACTGATAATGCAAGACCGTCATGTAACATACCTTCAGATAGAGGCATGCCTATGCATTTCTCCCACCAGCATGCATTCGATATTGCATGAACACCTGGCCGTAAAAAAGGTTTGTTCTCTTTGGATCCCTCACAATTTGACAATCGCTCAAAAAAGGGCTCGTGTGGATTGTCGCGGTGCTTCAAAAGACGTTTATCGGTGACGAAACATGGATCTATGCGTATGAGCCCGAAACAAAAGCAATCGACAAAAAAAAAAAAAAAAATTCGTTGATAAATATGCTATTTACATTATTAGGCCAGAAATATATAGGCAACCGTATCCGATAAAGCAACAAATGGCATACCAAACGGAGCAGTAAAATGCCAGGATATTAAAACCAAATTTATTCTCAAAATTTATTATGTGTTCTTAAACACGGTGCTAAGGAGACAACAACCCAAAGCCTTATAATGAGATCCGAGCAAATGCAATGAAAGTGAGTAAAAGCGGTTTGCGATAGTGGTTATCTTTCATTAATTGGTTGGGCATAAGGCAGAAGTCCTGCCTATAAGCACTAGGCAAGTGGAAGAAATAATGTCGCTCGCCATAGGGGAGCTTGAGATTCTTTTCACAGCCTCAACTGAAGTATTTGGGAGTATCTTGTAAACTCATGGCTAAAAATTTCTAGGGAGAACTTCAAATAAAGCCATACAAATCCTAAACGCTTGTTGCAAATGATTACAAATTAAGCTAGGCACATTACCGTTGAGTGCTGCTCAATATGGTTTTAGATCTTTCAGAAGGTGACGATTTCGCCCGAAATATAAGTTGTCAGAGTCATTTATATAATCTACGTCTATCAAGAGGAAGTGAAATCTGAGTGATTGTCCGTCTGTGCATATGTGCATACGATAACTAGAGTAAATTAGAAGTATCTTGATTAAACTTGGTATACATATTTCTTGGTACCATGGGAAGTGTTATGTCGGACCTTCTTTCAGCTATTCTTTATTTTGTTTTTAGCTTCGGCTTTTATTTTTTTCGGTCTAGTGAATGACTCGAGGGAATTTTATTGCCCTCTAATAAAAAGTTTAAATAGAGTTAAAAGGCTTAGGCGGTATAATGTAAGAAATTGCTATCAGAGACTGAGTGAAAAATGAAATTGCAATCGGCTATGATGCAATGTAAAGCAAAGGTAGGAGCGACAGCATGTAGGCAGAAATACGTGGGCGCGTATTTAATTAAAATAAAATTTGAAAACCTTGCACGATGCCCCAGAGCAGCGCTTCATGGTTGTCACCACTGTCCAACGCGGCCAGCGGTCAACGAGCGCTTGCCTCTTGCAACTGATTGACCAGATCAGTGGTTAGAGCAGGTTTATGTTCATGTAATTGCTGTCACTAACACAGCTTAAAATTGTAGAATCGCATTTAATGTGTGGCGGTAACAATCTGCAACTAACGTCACGACATTCTAATTTATTTCCTCTTTGATTTCTGTTGCATTTATATATTATTACTGTATTATACAGCGTCTACAATAAGGATGACGTGATTTTGACAGCTCATGGCGGCATGTTTGATTGAGAATTTGTGTCAGTAAGGTACAAACTTGGAAACTGTCCAAAATTATTGCGCAAATTCACGTTCTCCGGTGGCTCTTCAGATGAGGTCCATTTTTTTACTTAAAGTCACAGTTTGGTTGAGGAAACGCAATTGCAATCCCACAAATTGATTAAACATTCAGCGCACTTTGCAGCCGAAATGCCAATCATATTCATGTTGCTAAACCCTTTATAAGTAAATTAACTGATGTGCCGAGGCTGTAGTGGGGCAGATAGTCATACAATGCAGAATTTGTGAGGAAAATGCGCCAAGCCAATCAAACTAGAAATGGAAATTGAAAGCAAGATTTGTTCTTGTATGTGCTATGCTTGTGCATAGTGTAAAGAGATTAGATGGAAAAATAAATTACCGCGAAAAAGATATGAAAGGTTTCTGATTGTTGACTAAGAAAATTGGGGAACAGGAATTCAATCAGAAGAGCCCAAGTAATTTTCAAGTCTAATTAGTTGAGTAGTGTATTTTTGCATATAAATCAAATATTGCAGATAATTAAAAAATATGAAAATATTGATTTGATTTGATGAGTCGACGTTACGAGTTTTCGAGAGAAAAGGCTCTGCGAAAGATTTATGGTTATTTGCGCATTGGCCACGGCGAATATTGCATTCGATGGAACGATGAGCTGTATGACATATACGACGACATTGACATAGTGCAGCGAATTAAAAGACAGCGGCTACGCTGGCTAGGTCATGTTGTCCGAATGGATGAAAACACTCCAGCTCTGAAAGTATTCGACGCAATACCCGCCGGGGGAAGCAGAGGAAGAGGAAGACCTCCACTCCGTTGGAAGGACCAGGACCTGACTTCGCTTGGAATCTGCAGTTGGCGCCTCGTCTATATTGGCGTATAAGCGGTGTCTACGCCAGTAAAGAAGAAGATGAAAATTGATCTCTAGTATTTTATTATTTCAATATGAAAATAAATCAGATATCAATAGTGCTTCGCCTCGTCCGTATCTTCCAGTCGGTATGTGAGCAGAGATAAAGTCACCTGGAGTAAACTCTGCGACACAGAGGTCTAAGTTTTTCAGGGATGCAGTCAATGAAGTAGAGAATTTAACTTTTGGACCTTCATACATAGAGCTTTTCACAGAGTCTTACAACGACTCACAGCAATATTATATCTATTTATATGTATTTAGTGCAATATATGTACATAAGTATATGACATATACGAATTGAATGCTGTTATGGGTGTTTTCCGCAGAGCCAATGAGAGCCGCTCTTTGAACACGTTCAATATAGAGCTATTCGAATCCCCCTTAATTAAACTGGGAAAAATTTTATTTTTTTTTTGACTATTTCTAACC
>NW_026091824.1:0-7753 GCF_024586455.1 Bactrocera neohumeralis | reverse complement strand
GCTTGTTGTTGTCGTGCTGGTGTTGCTTTTAACAGCTGACTGCATGAATGCACAGCTGGGTGGTCAGCCCGCTTGGTCACTGCCGCTGCTGCAGTTGGAGTATGAGGTACGCGCTTTTACTTAAATAATCTTCCACATAACCAGACGACGCCGTGGATTTGTGGCGAAAATTGTTAAGCGGTTTAATTTCAATATAATTTCTTATTTAATAAAAGCTTGCGAAGTCAAATTTTCGCTGAATTTTCATTACATACATATGTGCGAAGAGTGAGATGCGTTTTCCTATTTGCCATTCCATACTGATCAATTTACCTTGGACCAAATGATTATTTAATTATTAAGATTTTTATAGAGTCAAGTCTGCACTTAAACTACTCCGAACTCTCCGCTCTGTAGTTAGGTATCTATTCCGCCTACTAACGCTTAGTAGTCAATAAAATGGTAAAGGCTGATCTTTTTCAAAAGACATTATTGGCTAAATATTTTGCTATATAGTACATATGTATGTAAATATTAATGCATTGTCTTATGCAATAAGAACATCTGAACAGTAAAGTTGCTTTTTAAGTTGCCCACTCTCTGATGTTTAACCAGCGGCAAGGAAAATCTATCAAAATTGCTCCTAGATCATTCTGAGGATGAGGAATTTGGGTTTAACGTATGCCGTGGACATCTACGAAGGCTCCATAATGATGCTCAGTTGCTTGGACGATTGAGTCGAAAAAACCATTGCTGTCCAAAATACACACGGCAAGAGCATGACTGATCTTTGCTAAAGAACGTTTAGAAATTTTTTTGGCATAGCGTGCGTGATTCGAAAGAGTATTAATTATCTGTCCATAACTGTATATAAAAGATCAATGAAGACGAGAGGAATTTAATTCCGGGTGACTATCTGTCTGTCTATCTGTTCGTCCGTTCGCGGAAGCGATAACTTGAGTAAAAGTTGAGATATATAGATGAAACTTAGTGCACACGTTCCTTGGATCACAAAGAGTTAAAATGAATGAAATCAAAAACAAGAAAAAACGTTAACTTCGGCTGCACCGAAGCTAATATACCATTCACAGGTGCATTTCTTTTAGTAACTATGTGTTCAGTTTATATGGAAGCTATATGCTATAGTAATCCGATCTGAGCAATTTTTTCGGAGAATATATTATTACCTTAAGCAGTAATCTATGTCAAATGTCGTAAAGATACCACGTCAAATTCGAAAGTTTTCCATACATGCCCTTGATTCCGATCGTTCGGTTTGTACATATGTCAGCTATATGCTATAGTTAACCGATCTGAACAATTTCTTCGGAGATTACATTGTTGCCTTAGAAACTAACCTACACCAAATTTCGTGAATATATCTTGTCAAATGTGAAAGCTTTCCATACAAGCATTTGATTCCGATCGTTCAGTTTGTATGGCAGCTATATGTTATGGTGGTTCGATATCGGCAGTTCCGACAAATGAGCAGCTTGAAGAGAAAATGACGTTTGCAAAATTTCAAAACGACATCTTAAAAACTGAGAGACTAGTTCGTATATATACAGACAGACAGACGGACAGACGAACAGACAGACGGACATGGCTAAATCGACTCAGCTCGACATACTGATCATTTATATATATACTTTATAGGGTCTCCGACGATTTCTTCTGGGTGTTACAAACTTCGTGACAAACTTAATATACCCTGTTCAGGGTATAAATACGATAGAGACTTTGAATTTTACCCCCGAAATGGTATCAAAAAGTTATATAATACCTTGGGTAAAAATTGCACAATGGGCGTAGTACCTCCCACTTTTATGTGAAATCCCATATATCGGGAACTGTCAGACCAATTTCAAGCACATTCAATAGATCTCTGTCACGGTGTGAAAATGGACGAAATGGGACTACAACCACGTCTACTTTCCATAAAGCGCAATTTAAACTTCCATTTGATTCTTTCACTTTCCAGTACACGAAACAGAAAGCAATTAATAAAACTCTATAAAAATTTACACGAATAATACCTTTAGTATATGCCACCTTATGACCAAAAATGGTCCAAATCCAACAACTTTTTTTCAGAAAATACCGGTCAATATATGGATTATACAATACAATTTAGAGAGAATATTTTCTTGAACATAATAATATCTCTGTGTATCAAAAAATCGAAAAAATTGAATCGGTCTAATACTACCTTGAGACCCCATATGCTCAATATAAAAACTTTCGAATTTCCAGGTGACTTTATGTATATATTTGTGCCTAAATTTGATAAGATTTGGCGAAATCTCGACATATTCCCCGTATAACTAATATCAGGATTTTCAAACTTTCGGCTAGGTTTAGTCTTCTCCCATAAACTAGTCATTTGAAACTTCAAAATTTACATTCTCTAGCCGAAAGGAACCTAACGCACCTTTTGCTAATAAAAACACTATAGTGATACTCATTTGATATCACAAACCTTTGACGTTTATTGCAAACTTTGGACAATGGCAATATCGCAAAACAGCTGTTCATTTTTACATACAATTTACAAATACATACAATACCACCCCTCGGAAAAAAACTTCTCAAAACTGCAAATAACATACTAGCATATAAGTTGTACCAGACATCTACATATACAAGTACTATCTCTGTATTGTAGTCTAATTCCACATTAGCAACACCCTGTTTATGTTCAATCAATTCAGATCCAGCAATTCGGTGAAGCCAAATCCTACTGAGGGACCATTGGTAATATGATGTAACGAAATTCACCACTTCCATTGACGGAGTGATACAACATTCCACATACGAAAATTTTTGGATTCTGTATTTCTGGGAAATTCTTATATTTTTTAGAGCACTTTAGCTTTCTACTTCCGTATATTTGAACTCTCTTTAGAGCAACATAAGTTTCTTTTGGATGATCACGATTCACATTCCCATGGAAAAATGGAAAGGGGGACATCTACTTCTGGAGACATATTAAGACAATCATAATATTATTTGATGTGTATACATATGTAAGCGATGTGAAAGGGCACAATATATATAAGTTTCTTGAAGAACATCGCTTTGATGCGAATTGTGGCTAGACGTTCATTCACCGCAGTGAATGATAGTACTCGGCGACGGAATCTCTCTCCCACCACGAATCAAACACCAAACTTGCGCTCTTTTATATGGCCACTGTAGTAAATGTCACAAAGACCTACTCGTCTCTGTCCTTGTCCCGTCCATCGCATTTCTTGGACGGCGTGATGTCAGCCTTTATTTTCACGAGGATATCAACCAGCTGGGCAGCGGCACCTTCCCAATTAAGGGTCCGGACATTCCAGGTGCATGCCCTGATATCGTAGTCCTTATTTCGTTTGCCATGGTCGTCATCAAAAGGGGGGTCTCTCATCCGAGGCTTGTTGTTCGTTTTCATTGGGGGTGTTTTTTTAATTGGCGGATCCCAAACCCAGCGCACAATCCTATGTAGGGGATTACGTTAGAGTATTAATTTGACTTTCCCACCAATAACGACATGCTAATGATAAAACTCTTTTAATCTATTTGACTTAAGTCCATCAAAGGATTTCTTTCCTCTGCTGTTAAATCCGGGTTAGATTCTTAATTTGTTTAAAGGTTTGTAAAAGTCGTCTGCACTTTTGGTAAAACGTCTTAGGTCATTTTCGGAAGAAATCACAGTTATAAATACGAACGAATTTGAGCAATTGGGAAACGAAGTTTGCTCGAAAGGTCTATAAAATCATTGAGAGAGAAATATAGCTTTAAATCTTCAATACTAAATAAAGCAGCAAGTGTTTTTCAATCTTTTGCGGCTGGGGACACTATTTTCGGCGACCTTTCTTTTGCAAATCCCAGTTTGATTGCAAGGGATTTCAGTATATTTCCGGATCATCAAATAGGATTGCTGCCTGTTATTATTACATTATCTAAGTGCTTAAACATATTTTTTGCATAGTCATTTTTGCCGGGTAATATTTGTGTCTAACCGATCCGTTTTCATTTTCGCGCTTTATTTATCCAATTTATCCAATTGTTCAAAAAGGTGTTTGCTGTTCAAATAACAATCATCATAAAATTATTTACCCGCAGGTTGATAAATTGGCAATAGCACATCTGACTCTTAGCAATTGCAAAAAATATAACTCGCCAAATCGAAGTCTAACAAATGCAACTTTTGGAAGCCAAAATCATTCACTCAACATAACAGCCTCTCCTGTTTAACTTGTGTCTGTGTGCATTCGGATTTCTTGACAAGCTCGCGTTCAATCATAAGATTAAGTAAACCCATATGCGCCTTCAACGAAATGCCATAAGGTGATGCTTAATTGTCTGAAAAAATAGAAGATAATTCTCAAAAAAATGTTCATATTTTGTGTCTTATTACTGAGCATTGAACCTCAAAGCAAGTCACATTAGAAAATCAGGCTAATAATTCATCTGTGAAATATATAAATTCTCCAATCACCAATAAAGCTAAATAAAATGCTGCATTTTCTTCGAACCACCTAAAGGATTACCCTATTATATACCTTGTATACATATATATATGTATTTTCAGACTTATGACTATCTCTTTCATTATTTGCTTACATATCACCCACCTTTCTAAATATGTATGCACATTCACACAACCCATTCATTCATCAGTCTATAAATCTTCGCCTTTACACAGTGCTTAGCGCGTTGAGATATTTTTATTTTTATTTGGAAAGGAAATTGACTTTTGTTTGTTGGCATTTGGTTGCTTGATTAGCTGCATGAACCGACTATTTGTGCTTGTAAGTCGGCACATGTGAGATCACATGTTTGTTATTTGTTTTTGTCTGCGCTTTACTTGATCTTTTGGCCTTTTCTCCTTGCGCTTTCGTGGCTTTTCGGGTTCAACTCAGCCCGTTGCTCGCTTGGTGTTCACCTCTGCAACGCATCCACTCATATTGGCAATTAATTACAACTTTTTATTTGGTTTTGCTTTGCCGATTTTGATTTATGGTTTGTGATTTTAGCTGGCAGGCGTTAATGATGTGCGCCGCTCTTTGCTTTGGAGCGGGTGTGTACACTTGACGGTATCGCCCAAGGATAATTATTTGCATGCTCATTTCCTTTTTGCTCACGTTTGTGTATTGGATTGGATGGTCTTAAATTATTTACCGATCGAAAAAACAAACGAAGAAAGGTTTGTAGTGAAATATGCTGCAAGTCATCATTAAAATTGAGATTTCTTGAGAATTTTTTTTGGTATTAACCAACTTGTTCCATGTGCTTTCGTTTTTCTAAGACGCTTGATATGGATGAAAGTGGATGTAGTAGTTTACATACACCTAAAAGGTTTAATATACATTTTCCCATAAAGTCGAAAATCTCTCCCAATAGGAAAACTCACCTCAGGTTAGGTCATATTTATCATAAATATTAGCTAGGTCTTGCCTCTTAGGCCGATCTCACTTTCATCTCATCTTCGATATTTGTCTCCTCTGTGAAATTAATACGAGAGATCTCCTATCTGAATAATTATGAGCCTCATATCATGACAAAGAAGCTCCATGAGAATCCGTAAGACCCTCACAGAATAGTTGGATACGTTTTATTCTGATCAGCACAATAAAAATGAACGTCCTTTTGAAACTTGAGAACTTTAGGCGATATTTTTCATCCTGCACAATTTCTCAAAATCTCTTGAGGCATTTTTTTATAGTAAAAGCACCATTATGATAATCTCTGGTTCTTTTCAAGTAAGAAAGTGTGAATTCTGAGGTTGGTATTACAATGGAAGATTTCGCATTAGGCAATTCCCAACTGTCTTTGAGAACCAACATCCTCTTTTTTCTTACTAAAAACTCTGGAGAGACTGATGGACTGGTACATAAGGGGCGCGAAAGATAAGTCAGTAGATACTGCCCTGCATACTATGGTGTCATGGCTTGAGGTAGCCACTAGGTTTAAGGAATTCGCCTTGCTTGATATAGAGGGAGCTCTAGACGGTCTTGGGGCTGAATAAAATCTCAAACAACACCTATTTTTCAGTCTTCAGTCCGACAGAGTGATTGAAACGGAATGGGAAACACACATGCTCGACGAAATGTGACTAAGGGAATCCCACAAGGTGCAGTTCTCTCTCCTCTTTTATGGAACCTGGTCGTTAACGACCCACTTACAAACTTGAAGATCGTGGCCGCAGGGTGATTGCCCGTGCACCGTTTCCGAATTGACGCAGGAGTACCTCTGCGTTGAAACAAACGTCGTAAAAGGTCTCGCCATCAACCCAAATAAATCCTGGATGGTTTTATTCACTAGAAGAAGGGATTTTGTTTCTTCTAGTAAAACTTCCGCTTCTGCGAATGGGAGACATTCATTTGCAAGCGGATACAGTAAAATGTTCAGGGCTCATCTTGGATAGTAAGCTTTCATGGAAGCCGAATATCGAAGAGAGAACAAAAAAGGCATTGGTTGCCTTGTACAGCCATTGACTAAAGGAGGGGTCCCTCACCGAAAGTGGCAGAAGGTGTATGGCTAGTTGCCGAATTACTCAGAGAGATTGGGTTCCTAAACGAACACGGGTCTGAACACTCGGAAATCCCCAAATTTAATGCTCTATAGTGCAACTTCCTTCAGAGAAGTGGCCATCTCATTAACAGTACGAGTAGGCCTTGCTATGAATAGCATCGAGTGTTTTTAGGTGCTAGGCCACAGCGGAATCGCAGGAAACTGTAAATCTGATGAGCTAGCAAGAAAAGGCACCCTAGAACCGCTATCGGTAGTATGGGTGCGGGTGTTCTACTGGACACCTTCAGACCCATCGAGCTGGCGGGAATGGAAATAAAACACCTAGCCAAATTTGTATTGGCTACTAAGCTACTGTTATTTTATAGTTCGAACACAGGAGCTTTTTTTCAATGGCCCCACCATGGTCTACATATAGTAGTCCACCTGCAATCTTTGATCAGCCATCTAACGTAACCTGCCTCTAGATTTCCGCTGGTTACCTCAGCAAATAACTGCTTTCTGTTAAGAAGCAAACTTCTTAACTTCATATGAATCGTTAGGTAAGTGATCTCGGTTTTTTTCTTTATTTTTAATTCGAAAATTTTATTGAACTCGGATTTCTTGGACACACTAAATTAGTTCGTTCAGCAATAACGACGATAAAGTCCCTATAGCATCTTGCGGTAGACGCGATAGAGCACGCAGTAAGTCTGTAGAATTTATGAAGTATAATTTCAGATTACTTTGTGCCAGCGACTGTTCTTAGAAGCGGAGAGTAGAGTGTAGATATATACTGGGTTCCATACCACAAGGCGCTCCGGGAAATTAAATAACCGATGAGTAGTCAGAAGTGATATCCACTTGGCTTCGGAACCAGCTTAGGAAATACACAAGTCGCTAAAAACGATAAATGAAGAAATATCCAAAGGGCACACAGATAAATCATGGTGAAAAGCAATGCCTTAGAACTATGGAAGATTACCAAGGTCATATACAAGTACAAGAGAGCGGAAAAAAAATAAACCATATGTATGAAGATGCTGTACGATCTACTTTGCTTCTGTCCGGGCTTATCTACATAGAACTAGGAGCTTCGCAGCTTAAGGGACTGTGTGAATTAATAGAATTACCTTTCAAGTCTCTTCTAAACTAACTTCTTGAACTACATAAAATTCTCCTGTTATGAAGGAAGTCAAACGCACAATTGGACAATAATGCTCCTATCCTATAATAATGCTCCTAATGTTTTGTAAACTGGGAAGGGATTCACATACTA
>NW_026091823.1:0-9134 GCF_024586455.1 Bactrocera neohumeralis | reverse complement strand
ACACAAACGAGAAAAGAAAAAGGGTTGGCTGGCAATGCCGTCCGAGGGAGGGAAAACCCCTAAGCTCTAAAAATACCCGAAAAAATTCCCCCGGGCAGGGGAAACCCAGAGGAAGAGAAAGCCCTACCTGCTGGAGAAATAAGATCGGGTGAGAAGGACCAGATCCCTTTGGGTTTTTTTCGAATTGGCCCCAAAAATTGCTAAAAGAAGAAAAATTGAGGGCCCCCCTTTTTAATTTTGGGCTTAAGCTGGTTTTCCCCCATTAAAGAAGAAGAAGAAAGGATTTTTGGCTACTTTTCGAAGTTTTTTGACTAAAAAAATTTTTGAATTAAAAGAAAAACCCCCCTTTAAAAATTTTAATAAACCCAAACCCGTTTAAAAACCTTTGTTCAAAAAATAAATTGAAATTTTAAAAATAAAAATAAAAGTATTTATTTACAAATAAATAACTTTACTAAACGCTTAAATATCTAAAAAACAAATCGTTAAAAAAATTAAAAACAAAACCGGTTCAAAAACCAATCTCAAAAAAGTATTTTTATATTTTGGGAAAAATGGGAAACCCAAAAAACACATTTTTCTAGAAAATTTAAATTTTTTTTGTTTTGACAAATTTAAAAAAAATATTGTTAAAAAAAAATGTTTAAAAGGAAAAAACCCTTAAACGTTTTTGTTTCTACTTGAAATTTTTTCAGCTAAAAAAAAGGGGCCAAAAAAACATAAATTTTTATTTTTTTGGTTACGATGGTCTTGAAAACGCAATTTTATTCATTAAATTTTTAAAATATAAAACATAATATGTAAAATATTGGCAATCCTTGCTGCTCCCCTTTTTTGGCATGCGCTGCCCCCCATTCAAGAATAAAGAATTTTTAACCCAAAAAACCGTGACAAAGATGGTTTAAGGGGCTGCAGGGGGGGAAAAAGGTTTTGGGTATGGGTATTCCACAAAAACCACGTGCAACATGAAAACACATGAAAACTGAGAGATCACCAATTTAAGAAATTGCATTGAGGGCCTTTTAAATTTGATCGATACTTCCGTTTCCCCTTTCAACCCATGGGCGAGCACCTTTTTTTTAAAGGGGATTTCATGAGAAAAGGTGAAAATTCTAATTAGTCAAAATTTAACATTTTTTATTGTGGCTCGGATAACTAATATAGAACTTGAAGCAAATGCCTGTGGGTATGTGTGGGGGTTTTTTATTTTCATGGGTGAGCTTTTGGGGCAAATGAATTTTTTGTTTCCCACCCCCCGATGGGGTTAGCGGTGGTTATTAAAATCAAATCTGCTGGTTTTCCCGCCAAAGGATTTTCATTTGAGGGGCAGCTTGGGCAAAAATTCGCGGTAACACCCGTTTCGCTATGAGTCGTAAATTTTAAATTTCATCTGTTCAATGGGAAAAAATTTTAAAATCTTTCCAATTTTTTTTTGTAAAAAAATACAAAATTTTGGAAAATTAATAATGATTTTAAAACCCACCCGTGGTTTCAGTTGTGGGGGGGTACACGCTTAAAAAAATTTTTTTTTTAAAAAAAATTTTTAAAATTTTAAAAAAAAAATTTTTTTAAAATTTTTTTTTGGGGGAAAAATTTTTAAAAAAAAAAATTTTTATAATTTTGGAAAAAAAACCAAAAAAAAAAAAAGGGGGGTTTTTTCCTTAAAATTTTTTCCCCAAAAAAAACCAAAAAAAAAACCAACCCCTTAAAAAAAAGGAAAAAACCAACCCCAAAAAAAAAAAGGAAAAAAAAAAACCCCCAAAAAAAATTTTTTTTTTTTTAAAAAAAAACCCAAAAAATTTTTTTTAAAAACCCCCTTTTTTTTTTTCCCCAAAATTTTGTTTTCCCCTTTTTTTCCCCCAAAAAAAAATTTTTTTAAATTTTTTTTTTAAAAAGGGTTTTTTTTTTTTTTTAAAAAAAATTTTTAAAAAGGCCTTTTTTTTTTTTAAAAAAAACCTTTTTCCCCCCAAACCAAAAAAAATTTTTTTAAAAAAAAAAAATTTTTTCCCCCAAAAAAAAAACCCCCGGGTTTTTTTTTTTTGGGGGGAAAAAAAGGGGGGGGAAAAAAAAAAAAATTAAAAAATTTTTTAAAAAAAAAAAAAAAAATTTTTTGGGAAAAAATTTTTTTTCCGGGCCAAAAAATTTTTTAAAGACTTTTTTTTTTAAAAAGGAAAGGGGGGCTAATTTCCCCGGAAAGGCCCAAAAAAAAAAATTTTTTTTTTTTAAAACCCTTCCCTTTTCCCCGGGGAAAAAATTTTTTTAAAAAAAAAAGGGGGGCCATTTTAAAAAAGGGGGGGGGAAAAAAAAATTTTTAAATTTTTAAAAAATTTTTGAAATTTTTTTTGGGGGAAAAAACCTAAAGGGGAAAAAACCAAAACCCCTTTTTTTTTTAACAAATTAAAAAAATTTTTTTTTTGGGTTTTTTTTTTAAATTTTTTTTTTTTTAAAACCCCCTTTGGCCCCCTTTTTTTTTTAAAAAAAAAAAAAAAAGCCCCCGCCAAAATTTTTTTTTTTAAAAAAAAAATTTTTTCCTTTAAATTTTTAAAGGCCCTTTTTTAAAAAAAAAGGGCCCCTTTTTTTTGGAAAAAAAAAAAAAAAAAAAAAAATTTTTTGTTTTTTTTTTTTTTTTTTTTAAAAAAAAAAAAAACCGGAAAAAACCTTTTTTTAAAATTTAAAATTTTTTTAAAATTTTTTTTAAAAAAAAAAATTTTAAATTTTTTTCCCCCCTTTTTTAAAATTTTTTTTTTGGGTTTTAAAAAAAAATTTTTTTTTTTAAACCTTTTAAAAAAAGGAAAAATTAAAAAAGGGCCCCTTTTTTAAAATTTCCCCCTTTTTTTTAAAGGGGAAAAAAAGGGAAAAACCCTTTTTTCCTTTTTCCCCCCCCTTTAAAAATTTTTGGGGCCCCCTTTTTTTTAAACCCCCCGGGGGAAAAAAAAAAAAAAAAATTTCCCCCCCGCCCCCAAAAAAGGGCCCTTTCCCCCCTTTTTTTTTTTTTACTTTGGGGGTTTTAAAAAAAAAAGAAAAATTTAAAAAAGGAAAAAAAGGGGGGCCCCCCCCGGTTTTTTTAAAACCCCCCTTTTTCCCCCCTTTTTTGAGGGAAAATTTTTTTTTAAAAGGCCCAAAAAAATTTTTTTTGGGTTTTAAAAACCCCTTTTTTCCCCCCCCCAAAAAAAAAAAATTTTTTTTTGGAAAAGGGGCCATTTTTTTAAAAAAATTTTTTTTTTTTCCTTCCTTTTCCCCTTTAATTTTTTTTTTTTTTGAAAAAATTTTTTTTTTTCCCCCTTTTTTTTTAAGGGCGCCCCCCCAATTTTCCGGGGAAATTTTTTTTTTAAAAAAATTTTTTTTTTAAAAAAAAAGGGGCCTTAATTTTTTTTTTAAAAAATTTTCCCCGGGGGCCCCCCCCGGCCCCTGGGTTTTAAATTTCCCCCTTTTTTTTTTTTAAAAAAAATTTTTTTTTCCCCCTTTGGTTTTACCTTTGGTTTTTTTAAAAATTTTTTTTTTTTTTTAAAAATTTTTTAAAAATTTTTTTTGGTTTTTTAAAAGGGGTTTTTTAATTTTATAAATTTTTTTGGGGAAAAAATTTTTTTTTTAAAATTTTTTAAAATTTTTTTTTTTTAAAAAAAATTTTTAAAAAATTTTTTTTTTTTTAAAAAAAAAAATTGGGGGAAAAATTAAAAAATTTTTTTTTGGGGGTTTTAAAAAAAATTTTTAATTTAAAATTTTTTTGGGGGAAAAGGGGGCCCTTTTAAAAAATTTTTTTTTTTTAAAAGGGGAAAAACCCCCCCCAAAAATTTTATTTTGGAAAAAAAAAAATTTTAATTTTTTAAAAAAAAAAAAAATTTTTCCCTTTTTTTTAAAAAAAATAAAATTTTTTTTAAAAAAAAATTTTTTTGGGGGGGTTTTTAAAAAAAAAAAAAAAAAGGGGAAAAATTTTAAAAGGGATTATTTTAAAAACCTTTTTTTTTTAAAAAAAAAAAAAAATTTTAAAAAATTTTTTTTTAAAAAAAATTGGGGTTTTTTTTACTACCTCTACATTCGGCCCACACCCGTGGGGTTGTTTTCCCCAAAATTAGCTGGGGCATGGAGATAAAAAACAAGTTGTTCAACCTTTTGAGGGTTTTTTTTAATTGAGCTTTTTGTGGGGATATTTGAGGTTATTGATTTTAATTGATTGTAAAAAAAATTTTTTAATGATTTTGGGATAAAACATTTTGCTTAATATTATTATCCCTTTATTTCCAAATATGGAAAACGGCCCCAAAATTTTTTCCCAAAAAAATTTAATTTTTTCATCTAAGAAAGGGCATTTGTTGTAACGTCCTAATCGAAAAATTTGGTAAAACCCTTCAAAACCCCTTTTGAGTCGGGAAAGAGAAAGTAAAAGACCCAAAATTTGGGGTAATATAAGGGGGAAAAACAGTTCAAAAAAATTTTTAAATTTTAAAGGAGATCGCAAGCTGAATGAGTCAAAGCGGCTCAAAAAGAACATTTTTTTCATCAAAAAACTGAGAACTGGTTTTATCAGTTATTATGTTTAATCAGTAGGATGGCCCTTGAGAGTTCTTTTGATCGTTTAAAAGATATTCCCTTTTTTATTCGAAAATGTGATGAATAACCTCGGTTTTTTGCCGGCCCAACAAAGCGATGGGCAAATAATAAAATTTTTCGGAAGAAAGGCCCTTCAAAAAATCCATTTTAGATTTCTTTTTTTTAACCAAAAACACATAAACCCCAAATTTAATGGGGAATGTTTCCTACTTTCAAAGAAAATCTTTTAAAATTTTTGAAGATTATTCCAAATGGCTAAAATACACCACTTGAATCATGCCTTTTTGCTGACCAAAATTTGGGCCCGAAAAGTCGGTTCTTTGGAACTTTTCAAAAAGGGGCAAGGTTAAGTTCGCCCCGCCCTATTTTTTTCGCTTTTAAAAAACCACGAAAGCCCAAATCGCCATATGTCAATCCGAGTTGGGGAACGGATCGAATGACTCTCCACGGGTTTTTTTTCGGCTGCTCTATTTTCACTGCATTGGCGTTGGTCGAATATTATCAAAAAAATGAATACTGATCCCAAAAAAAAAATTGTTACAAAATAAAAAAGCGATGGAAAACCATCCCCCCTTTTTTTTTTTCCAAAAAACCCCCAAAAAAAAACCAAAAAAAAATTTTTGGGTTTTTAAAAAAAATTTTTTCCCAAAAATTTTTTTTTTCCCCCTAAACCCCAAAAAGGGGGTTTTTTTTAAAAAACCCCCCCTTTTTAAAATTTTTTTTAAAAAAAATTTTTTGGGGGGGTTTTTAAAAAACCAAACCCCCAAAAACCCCCAAAAAGGGCCCCTTTTTTTAAGGGGAAATTAATTTCCTTTTTTTGGGTTTTTTAAAAAAAGGGGAAAGTTCCCCCCCAAAAAACCCCCCCGGGGGCCCCAAAACCCCCAAATTTTGGGGGGGGAAAATTTCCAAACCCCAAAATTTTTTTTTTTTTTTTAAAAAAAAAACCCAATAAACCCAAAAAAAACCGGGGCAAAATTTTTAAAAATTTTTTCCCGGGTTTTTTTTCCCCCAAAAAAGGGGGTTTTTTTTTTTAAAAAAAATTTTTTTAAAAAAATTTTTTAAAAAAAAAAAATTTTTTTAAAAAAAAAATTTTTTTGGGGGGAAAAAAAAATTTTAAAAACTTTTTTTTAAAAAAAAATTTTAAAATTTTTAAAAAAAAAATTTTTTAAATTTTTTTTTTTTTTGAAAATTTTTTGGGGAAAAAAGGGGTTGTTTTTTTTAAAAAAAAAAATTAAAAAAAAAAAATTTTGGGGGCCCCAAAAAAAAAAAAAAACCCCCCAAAATTTAAAATTCCCCGGGGGGGGAAAAAAAAAAAAATTTTAAAAAAAAAAAAAAAAAATTTTAAAAAAATAAAAAAAAAAAAAAAAATTTTTTTAAAAAAATTTTTTTTTTTAAAAACTTTTTTTTTTTTTTTTTTTGGGTTTTTGAAAAAAATTTTTTAAATTTAAAAACCCCAAAATTTTTTTTTTTTTTTAAACCCCTTTTTTTTCCCCCCGGCAAAATTTTTTTTTTTTTTTAAAATTTTTTTTTTTTTTTAAAAAAAAAAATTTTTTAAAAAATTTTTTTTTTAAAAATTTTAAACCAAAGGTTTTTTTTTCCCTTTTTTTTAAAAAACCAAAAAAAATTTTTTTAAATTTTTTTTAAAAAATTTTTTCTGGTCGAATATTATCAAAAAAAATTGAATACTGATCCAAGAAATGTTAGCAAATAATACGCTGAGTATGCCGAATATGTTGATCATAAGTTGAGCGAAGCGGTCAAACATTTTTCCAAAACTGAACACGACTCAGAGCGATTTGTCAAAAACTCTTTGAAGAAAGTACTTACTTTACCGTTAGTATTATAAGTATTTTAGTTAACCCCAGTTCGAGGGAAAGAGAATATTCTAACCAAGAGTTGATAAACTTGCTAAAAAAACTTCTAAATATCGCCAGATTTGACACAAGTAAAAAATTCAAAGAAAATTATACCATCGATTTCAGATTTACTTCAGCAGATTTTTGGACTCACGATTCACCATGTGATTTATATCAGAGCTCTGAATCACATGAACAGAAATTCACAACAAATTCGTAACAAAGTGAAAATTTAGTGGAAAGTGACTTCAAATTACTGAAAATATCGGATTTGGGAAAAAAATTTAAAATTCGATACCTAGGTAAAATTTTTAAATATACATATCGTCACATAAAGAGCTAAATAACAATATTTCCAAAATTTTTTGCAGTGGCATGAATGAAACACGAAAATAAAATGGAAATAGTGAAACAAAATTTTAATATTGGTTAAAACTGATTTATATCGATCAGAACAAAATGTTGAAATATGTAATTGTTTTATGTAATTTGAAGTAGGGCCTAACAATAAACTCTAATTTCAAATTTTTCGATGATGCGTTTTTTCATTTCAGGCGACGATTTACTTTTTTTTTTTTCCATATTTGGGTTTGGTTTATACCTTTAAAAAATTTTTTTAAACGTTTTTTTCCAAAAACCCAAAATTTTTAAAATTTTTTGAGTGAAAAATAAAAGGGCAATGATCCGTTATCAAAAATTTTTCTTCCTTTTGTATATGATTTTACAAAAAGATTTATCGGGGGTTTTGATCTGATCAGAAATGGGTTTTGGCGCCAAAACCCAAAAAATTTGCGGAAAAATTCTTTTTTTAAAACCCCTTCTTTTCCCTTTTTTCATTTCAATGGGGTAGGTCTTTTTGGATACCTTCTAGTTTAAAGGGTTTTTTTTTTTTGATTTCACCCGAAGCCCGGGAATTTTGCAAAAATGGATTATTTTTTTAAAATTTTTTCAAAATTTTTTCAAATTTAATAAATGGAAGTTTATCCCATTTTCAATTTTTTTTAATTTTATAAAATTTTTTAACTTAAGATTACCTTTCAGTTGCTAATGGTTTTTAATTTTCTATAAAATTCATTTGGGGGGTTCGGAGTTGCTTTTTTTTGTTTTTTTATTTTGTTTTTTTTTCCTTTTTTTTAATTTATAATGATAATTTTTTTTACATTTTTTTTTAAAACCACCCTTTTAAATTTAACAAAAACCCATTGGGGTTCTTTGAATGAAAATTAAAAATTTGTGTTTTTTTTAAAATTTTTTCATTTTATTTTTTTTAAATTTAAAAAATGCCCCTTTTATACCCCGTGGGTTTTTAAAAAGCCAAAATTATATTTAAACCCGGCTTTTGGGAAAAACGCGCGCCATTTCCCTGGGGGATCGCAAAAAATTTCCCCCGGGGGTTTGGGAAAATTGGCCCGGTTGTTCCAAAAATCCTGAAAATTATAAGGAATGTTTATTGACCCTCTCTGCCCCCCCACCATGCAGTAATATTCTTTCTTTTTGGGGGTTGTTTTTCCTGTTGCAGGGTGGTGGTTGTGCGGGGGGGTTGTTTTTGGGCAGAATTTTCCCCAAAATAAACCGTGTATATGTATTTGTGTTTTGGTTGGTTTTTAAAAAGGGCCCGGGGTTTTGGGAGGTAAGTTTATTTCACAATGATGGCGGCAAATTTTAAAGGAATGAATTTCCCGGGCCGGAGTTTTAGCATTTGGAACCGGAGGGAAAATCGTGGGGTTTGGGGAAAGGGAAATTTTTGGCTTTTTTTTTTTTTTACTTTTTAAAAGGTGTCAAAGTTCAAAAATTTTGGTGGGCCTATGAAATGCTTAGAATAGGGGTATTTAAGAAAAACCCAATCAAGTATTTAAAAAAAAACAAGAAAAAAATTTACCATGTTTGCGTAAAAAAAAAAGAAGAAGGGGGGGAAAACCAAAAGTTGAGCGCAATAAACCCCTTTTTCACTCTTGCAACTTAAAAGGGGAAAAACCCAAAACCCTAATATTTCCCCGGGGTAAAACCAGACCAGAATAAAAATTTTAAATTTGATTTACAAAATTTTCAAAAAATATGTATACTATATCCCACGAAACCCTATACATGACAAAATTTCCCAATATTTTTACTAAAAAAATATTATATGCAGTTTGGGAATTTTGAAGGGTATCGAGCCCATTTTTTCAAAACTATTATCTCCTTGTACAAAAAAAATTTTCCCTGGTTTATTAAAGGTTTTTTCCCAAAAACAATACCAATATAGGGAAAAAGGTCACCCGGATGTTAAAACCCTGGTTTAGTTTAAAAGGAGTTTCAAGTTTCCCCCAAATGTGTCTTTTTTGGAAAAAAGATATACTGTTATGGATTTAAATTCTTGTAATTTTTCATTAAAAAATAATTTCATTTTTTGGGAATATCAAATAAGCCAAAAGTTAAAGGAAAATCTCATATTAGGTATCAGAGTTTTTCATTTTTAAATAAACATTCCTTTTAAAAAAACATGATTCTTAAAATTTCCCTTTTTAAAATTCTGTATTTTTGGAAAAAATGCAACTATATTACTGGGCCCACATTTTGGCCCCTAGGGGCCTTGGATTGGTTTTGGGGAGGGGGATAATGTTTGAACAAAAGGTGGTATATTTTAAAGGGGTTTTGAAAAATTAATCCGTTATTTTAAATTTTTGCTTGATTTGTTTTACGGAAAGGGAAAAAGAAAAAGGTTGGAATTTTAAAAATTTGCTAAAGGGG